>NC_091744.1:15665101-15850101 GCF_043380555.1 Nothobranchius furzeri | reverse complement strand
TGGCTTCACATATAAGAACTGTTCTATTTTGTGTCAGTCCGATGTTGGTTTTATGCAGTTTCACATTCTTTACAGAACAAAGATAATATGGTGTTTTATTAACAAATTACAATTATAAAGAAAACATTTAGATGTTAACAAACAAGAATTTATCAACAAAACTGCTGATGTCTTTCCAAAACGTGTGTGTGAAAGCCGAGTAGATTTGCAGTAATGTGACGTCATCGGCAGTCGAAGGACCCCGAGCCGATCCTGCACCCGAGCAGATCCTGCACCGACAGCGGCAAACAACCACACTTCAATGCCAGAGAAATATTTCCAAAGAAGTGTAGTAAGTGCTCCCTACCGTAAAACAACCAAGAGTGCTAAAACCAGGTATGGCAATGTACTGTATTTACCTACTAATCGACTTACTTTATTTGACTCGTTTTCACTCGTTATCTAGAATCTTCTGGTGCTGATCCGTAACTGGCATCAGTCATGAAACTCACGGAACGGGAATGAGAAAGTAATTTTTGCTTAACAAATGGACTGCAGAAACCATATTTAAGTGTTAGCTTGTCAGCCACTAGATGGTGCCAAAGCCTTATCTCAAAGGGTCTGGATGGTGCCATTGGATAAGAGAAATACTCCGGAAAGAGAGTTCGAGCATATTGCCATGTTCAGGTTTATTTAACTTTCAGTTATTTTGCTAGAAATAGTAATTTGTCCACATTGTCCACTGAAAGGATGGATCTGTTGACAGTTATAATGTTTCCGGTAGTAGAAAAAATCCTTTAGCTAGGTACAGAGGCAGCTTGTCTGGCAGATGCCTTTACCCTCTCTTTAGTGTCATCAGTGCTGCTAGGCAACATGACTTACACTGTGGCCGGCTAAACCATCCAGCATTACAATTCACTTCTGATCTTCTCAGTCAGTGAAGGGTCTGGAGTCAGATACCGACACCAGCCAAGCTGGGTCTTTCAAAAAATGTTGCCCCTGAATTTGGACAGAGATACTTGGGTAATGGCAAATGACTGGTGTGTGTAACACACTTCCACGTTCGAGTGAGAACCCGGCACACATCTGTGCCATACCGAACATTTTGTACCGAACGATACGAATTTTCATTACACCCTAATTGTAATGCTAAAAGCCAGACGACATTTGCAATTTTTAGAAGAAGAAGAAGAAGAAGAAGAAGAAAATATCATTTCTATAGCGCCTCTCAAGATAAAAGGACAGAATAGGACAGAATTTATTTGGAAAACTCAAGCCAGATGCTTCCAAGACACATCCATAGTTATCTTGGGATCTCAGAATGAAGGCGGTAAAGACCACTGCCACCTAGTAGTTGGAGCTTGAATTGCACCACATAAATGAAATACTGTACATTTGCATGTCAGTTCTCAATATAAGTCTATATCGATATTTTAAATATGGATTCAGTATCATAGGGCTGGGGGTAAACGATTATTTTTAAAACGATTATTCTGACGATTATTTTATCGAATAGTCGACTATTCTAATGACTATTTAGAAAATTAATCTAATGATTATTTTTCTATTGCACAATTAACAAAAACCAGAAAATCTCAAATAAATTCCTCAAAAAATTGATAAATTCTTACTGTAAGAGAATAAACACTACAGGCCTTCCATTTTGTATAACACTGCTTTTATTGTGTTGCGGTTGGTTATGTTCTGGTGATGTGTAGAACTTGGGAGTGCAGGCTGCTGCCTGAGAGGTGGTAGAAGACGGAGTGTCTCCATGCTGCTTTGTTTTGGTCACTTATGTGCGTGAGGCGAGTGGTCTTACGGGTTAAACCAAACTCAGGTGATATTTTACACTAAACCGAAAACCCACAACACTCTAAATGTAATAAAAAGGGAGATCTACACCACAAAAAAGATTAACTCTAAACCAAAACGTAACAGCTTATCCCAACGCAAGAAGCTGTTAGCGAAGATGCTAACAGTAGCTTTACCAACATTAAGTTCAAGTTACCAAGTTTAAATAAACCAAAAACACCCAGCAGCAAACAGACCAGCACGGAGGAGAGACTGCTACCACCAAAACAGCTCTCCTCATGTCTGAAAGAAGCTCCTTAATGAAGGGAGAAACGCTCCCGGTGATTTTCTACATCTGCGATAGACACGAAGCAGCGCGTCTGACCCCGGAAGTTGTTGTCCGTTGCCGGGAGACGAAGGGGCAAAACAGGAAAATAATCTAGTAGTGCACGGACGTTGTTCCGGGTCTTCGGTATTTGGCGGAGATGTTAGTGAAGGCGGAGAAGAGGGCGAACTACAGGAAAAACAGGCAGATTCCTCCTCTATTTACAAACTCCTGGGGATGCAACAAGTGGGCGCGGTGCGTCGACTACCGGATCTGACGTCGACAAATTTTTAGAATCGAGCCGTCGACTTCGTCGAGGCTTCGCTACAGCCCTACAGTATCAAAACAGGAAATACAACATTTCAATGTATCACTATATTCTCTCACTTCCCTAATAGGATTTGGGGGGGGGGGGGGGGGGGGGGGCACAAATTTTATTGAGAATTTCACAATAGATTGCAAAATGAAGGTATAATAGTAATTTTATTTTCTGTAGCTGGTGATTCACAGCAATAATAATTCTACACAAAGTTGTACTCAAACTAAATTTTAAAAACGTGGTAGTAGATAAAGTGAGATACTGGAAGAGTCCAATAAAAACCTCTAAGATAAGATGGAGAATGCTACTTT
This sequence comes from Nothobranchius furzeri, assembly GCF_043380555.1. Lineage (NCBI taxonomy): Eukaryota > Metazoa > Chordata > Actinopteri > Cyprinodontiformes > Nothobranchiidae > Nothobranchius > Nothobranchius furzeri. The sequence goes on along the minus strand of NC_091744.1, from coordinate 15,847,376 downwards.
ATGTTGCAATCCAGTGTAGGCTGTAGGACTTTATAAATAGACACGAATATGCATCATTGACTCCAGGCCTTCTTCTGGTCTTTCATGTAGGTATGGTGGTGAGTAGAATTTTGATTGTCGAAGAAATAGTATATTCTGAGGGTTTTGGATCTGAGTCTGTGCTTAAAGTGTGCTTGAGTGCATATTTTACAGTTTGTATGCATATATAGAATATCTATAAGAGTGCATGTCTTCACACCTTTGACACAGACATGAGTGTTAAAACGTCTCCAGCAGTATCTGCAGGCAACATTTTCACTCTTCTCCCCAACTTCAGTTTTTCTCTACTCACTCCATTTTCGGGGACGTGTTCTGAAGCATTTACACTCCGCCACCCCTTGTGCTTGCTTTCTCCTCCCTTTCCTCTGGCCTCTCATTTACCACCATGCTTTTAGACTCCCAGTAGACTCCCATCCCACCCACCACCGACTGTTTCCTTGTCGCTTCATCCCTTTCCCTCCTCATGAGTTAAGGTGTGTCTAATCAATGTCTAAGCTCTTTAAAACCCTCTTGGCGCTACAATGTCATCAGTGTGTCTGGGAAGCAGCCTGTTTGTGGTGTCCTTGTATTAAATACAGGAAGACTATTAAAAATAAAAAAGGACATTCAGGGTTTGAAGAGAAGAGTGACCTTAACAAAGAGAGGCTGTGAAGGCTTTTTGCATTTGTGGTGATTAATGTAGCTCAAAAATGTGCTGACAAGACACAAATATTTTTCAGCGAGAGCGCATAGTTGTGTCTCAAAAGTCAATTCACTTTATTATACCATTGCATAATCCTTCTGCAATTTAGGATTTACATACCACTCACTCAATGTTTGATCTTTTTCTTTTAATGACTGGAAGTTCATAAGGTTATAGTCATTAGTTTCCAACTGTGACATGCACACTTATCAGAACACCAGCGCTCGTTCAGATGCAAAATACTGCACAAAACAACACGCACTCATATAATAGTTATGAAAGTGTTATGAAATATAATATAAAATCCCTGTTTAAAACTCTTGCAGATGTCGCCAGTTTTCTTTTAATATTTTCCTATTAACCAAGGCATTCTTTTTCTGAGTGTAAAATATGAAAACAGCATTACTAAATCTGAATTTTCAGGGCGGGACACTTTTAATGTGGGAACTTCCTACACAAATTTACATAAATGTCATTTAATTATGTTCAGTCAACAAACTAGAGGCTCTGAACTACAGGAAGAATCCACAGAAACACTGTGGGGCAGACTGACCACAGAGAACTCCTACTGCCTCTTTTGATGAACATATGCAGACAAATTGGGCTGAAAGACTCAACAAATCTGAGTTGCATCCTTGTAGCGTGAAGGCTAGATTTTGGCTTCGTTGTCTTGCACAAGCAGCAGACTTCTCACTTCCTGGCACCTCTGCCTGACACGAGAGGATTTCGTGCACTGCAGCTGGGAGAAAATGGGTACCAGGATGGTCATTATCAGTATCGAGTGATAGCTCAGCTGTGTTGTAGGTACAAATTCATCAAAGAGCAACTGAGGCTAGATGATGCAGAGGACAAGTTGTCTCCTGTTGCTGCAGCAGGAAATGAGACGTTAGGGAACTGCTGCATCATCTGCAGGCTCAGGTTGGCAAAGAAGACGACCTTTCTCAAATAAGTATTCCAACTCTGTGATACTAAGACATACTTATTGCCTCAGCAGCATTTATGAAAACATGTAACTTTTTCTAAGGCAAGTTCTTAGAACTGTGGGGGTTTGACATTTAAAATATCAGCACAGGAACAAATGAATATAGAAACAAACAGGTAACCAGAGACACTTAATCCAACTAAGTTATGTTGTAACAACTTACAGAATTAACTCATTTAAGATGGTAAGGAAGATTTAACAAGCAACAAAGCTGAACTGAAATAGTGAATATGAAAAAATGAACAGTAGTGTATAAAATAAGTGGATTCAAAAGAAAATTCCAGAACAAAACAAATACTACGGGTATGTTCACATGCACAGACATATTCTCTTGACCTTTCGCAAGATAAGAAAATATTATGATTATGGTGTAAAGATGAGATGTTCCATTCCTTTGTGTGTTATCTGATCAATAACATTAATCACATTTCACATCATGTTACATCACTGTAATGTTTTCATTCTATCCAGCTCTCTCTCTCTCTCTCTTTAGGAACCACTTTACCCCCACAGCTTCTGTTCTGCGTTGACTCTGCTTTAGCTCAGGGCATACCGGTATTATTGTCGATGTGAACACGCCCTCTGATGCTGTTCAGGCTGACCTCTGAGGGGAGAAGGAGTTAAATACACACTCTCTACACTTGTTACCATGTATCCCACAAAATGAAGAATTTTTTCTGTCTTGTTAGATCTCAGTGCTGCCTTTGACGCAGTTGATCACAATGCTCTTTTAGAAAGGCTTGAACATGTTGTAGGGATCAAAGGAACAGCGCTAGGCTGGTTCAAATCCTACCTGTCTGATACATTTATTTTTGTAAATGTACATGACAAATCTTCTTCATACTCCAGGGTTACTTGTGGAGTACCACAGGGTTCAGTGCTTGGACCAATTCTTTTTACTATATATTTGCTTCCAATTGGTAAAATCATTAGACAGCATGGGGAAAACATCCACTGCTATGCTGACGATCCTCATTTATGATGTTACCATGATGAACCTAATCGGTTAGTTAGATTACAGACTTGTCTTGAAGACATAAAACATTGGATGACTCAAAACTTTCAGCTTTAAAATCAAGACAAGACGGAAGTTCTCATCTTAGGACCTGAAATTCAGAAAAGGAAATTGCTTAGTCAATCACCTGACCTGAATGGCATTAAATTAGTCTCAGAGAGCAAAGTAAGGAACCTTGGTGTTATCGTTGACCAGGATATTCAAATCCCATGTTAAACAGGTTTGTAGGATTTCCTTTTTCCACCTTCGGAATATTGCTAAGATTAGAAGCATACTTTCCAGGAGTGATGCTGAAAAACTAGTTCATGCATTTATTACATCAAGACTGGATTACTGTAATTCATTACTCTCAGGAAGTCGACAGAATGTAGTTAAAAGTCTTCAGCTTGTCCAAATGCTACCGCTTGAGTTCTGATGAGAATTAAAAAGCGAGATCATATCTCTCCTGTCTTAGCTTCCCTACATTGGCTACCTGTTAAATTCAGAATAGATTTTAAGATCCTTCTTCTCACATATAAAGCTCTTAATAATCAAGCTCCATCATACATCAGTGACCTGATTGTTCCTTACGTTCCTAACAGAGCACTTCACTCTCAGACTGCAGGTTTACTGGTGGTTCCCAGAATTTCTAAAAATAGGATCGGAGGCAGATCTTTTAGCTCTCAGGCTCTTTGAAATCTTAGGTGTGTTCTTGCTGTGTTGTATTTCTAATTCCATGCTGTAGTTCTTTTTTAAAACACAGAACAGTTTTGTTACCTGTTTTCCCGCTACGTTGCATGGAAGCTCTCAGGCTCCTCTACTGTGGAACCAGCTCCCAGCCTTAGTCTGTGAGTTTAATTATAGATTCACTAGGATAAATAAAATAAAGTTTATCTCTCACCAAATAGAATATTTACTAAGAAATCACAATGTAACCATAGAAACGTTACTTGACAGGGTTTCCCCAGCGCTTTATAAGCCTGGCGGGCCGCCAGGCTTTGCTTGCCCACCCGCCAGGCTAAGCGTCATGCCCCGCCCCCCTCCCCTATCCTACCAGGTCCGCTGACATGAACGGTGCAACGAAACTTGAGCTCTCCGTCAGCTGATAGTGATGAGAAACAGCAGCGGAACGTGTGCAACCACCCCCGCTCTCACAGAGGAGCGCTGCGGGACTCATGAACTCACCCGTCTTAAGCCTGATTTATACTTTTCATCTGCTTCGGTATGGAGACACGCAACGCCATTGTGCGTCAGGGCAAGAGCTCTTCGACAGGCTCACGGAAGGTGACGGAGACATGCACAAAATTTTAAACATCCGTCGATAGTGACGGAGACTGTAAGCTTGTGATTGGTCAGGATGCTGCTTCCTGTAAATTTGTCACCAGCTCTGTTGTTGCCCCGTATAAAAGTAAAAAGATATTTAGCGGCAGACCTGGAACATATTGAAGAACGCATCATCGAAAAAGTCCAAAAATATGAACATTTATTCACTCTTGACTAGGGCTGGGCAATAAATCTAAAATTTATTATAATCGAAACTTCTGACTCTAGTCAAGAAAATTTGTCCCATGTCGATAAATTCGATAATAAAAAAATGAAAAGATTTGTGTAGGTTGGCAAAAATTCATGTCCCTTTAAGAAGCTGTACCAAACTGTTAGCATTAGCTTGTGTTATTTGTGGAGATAAAACACCAATGTTGCAGAGCAATTGGTGAGCATAGTAGAGTCAAATTGCTGTTAGCCAATCAGAGATGAGATGTCAGAGTATCAGGAAATGAGACTCCAAATCTTGCTCCCCTCAGCTCCAACTAACTTCTATGTCCTGAAACAGGAGCACCGCAGCTTTTTCCACTGATGGACTCGCAAGGCATTAATTTACATTAGAGACCACTGCAAACGCAAGGGGAAAAAAATGTATTGAAGTTGTTCTTTAAATAACCTGTTGGATGAAATGGGATGTTCTTATGAATGCACAGATACAAAATTTGGCCTAATATTTATTTCCAGTATTTATACTGCTGTAATGGCCAATAACCAGTATTTACTGATATTATAAATATCATATATGTGTTCCTAAACTTTCAACACCATGTAAAAGCAACCACCTCAGCTACATTGCTGTCTTGCTTTCATTAAACAACAATCCCGATACTAATAAGTTAAAACTAAATGATACAGATTTTGATGCCGTAGCATGAATCCCTTGATGTTTTATAAAATTATTCATGTTTTCAAGTTTTTCAAAAACCACTTGTTTAAGAAAAATAAGTTGGACATAGCTCAAGTTGTACAACTGTTCTTCTGAATGTGGTGTGCAAGGTTTCAGCTGGTTATGAGGATCAACAAAAACCCATTTGAAGCATTGGATAATGGTTTGATAATATTGTATTCATAACTGGTCAAAGAAAGAGGAAAAATCACTCAGCAGAGCTGGCTATTATAGTTTTTGTATTTGCTTATTGGCAGCAAAGGACAGAAATATTACACAGATTATCCATGAAGCAGAACTGATTTCTGAAAAAGCAGTTCAGAGTTGGCAAGTGACTAGCAGCAGTAGGCTTCTGTGGATCGGGGTTAAACGGTATAATAGTACTAATGGTTTGTCACCTACTTAGCCAAGTTTGTGTTGAAGTCACTAGCTATTAGTGTGTTCTTCTTAAATTTCTCCAAATGCTTTACGCTGATTAACCTGTCTCGCGCCCTCTCTCTGTGTTTGTTGGCTCTAAATGCCCAGGGCAGAGCGTGAACTGGCGTGCTTAGCTCTGGTCTCAGTTCATCCTTACTGGATTGGCTGCTGTCCTGTCCACCCATCAGCCTGTCCCCTCCTTTGCCTTTATCCCAACATTTTCTCTTAGCTGAGGTCACATCTGCTTCTGTTGCTGTCCTTATGTATTTATTCACACTTACTGCAGCATGCTGATTTTTCTACCATCCTCTCCTCCAGTCTTTTCTCCTCCCTTTCCTCCCTCCCCTCTCCTTCGCTCCCTCTCTCTCTCCTTCTCTGACATATGGCAGTGTGATATCCACAGCCGCAAGCCTCTAATTTATTTAGCTAACGATCTACACCACCTCCCTGAATACAAAATGAAGGTGTAGTCTTTCCCTCTTCCCTCCGTTCCCTCTCTCCGTCTGTTGCCCTCTGTGTTTATGCCGTCTAGCTCTGTCTCCCTGCCTCACCTGTTGTTCCATGCATGTAAACGAACACACACACACACTCACACACACACACACACACACACACACACACACACACACACACACACACACACACACACACACACACACACACACACACACACACACACACACACACACACACACATTTAAGAGTCACACACTCTCTTGTTTAATCTAATTAAGCAGGAGCATGTTTGCTCAAGCAGGCTGTAAATAGTGAGACTGTATTAGTGGAATGAAATGTGAAGTCGCTTTGTGTGTGTGTGTGTGTGTGTGTGTGTGTGTGTGTGTGTGTGTGTGTGTGTGTGTGTGTGTATGAGAGAGTGTGTGCGTCTGATATTAAAATGAAATGTATGTATTTTCACTAGTTACAGGGTTTGGTGTTGGTTGCATGACTCATCTAATGAATCCAGAACAACTTTAAGTCTTCACAAGACTCCATTACAGTGTGTAGAAATGTGAATTAATGGGATTTGGTGTGTTATTATAAACTGAGAGACTAAGATTGGACAAGATTCAGGACTTTTTGTCCGCGCTTGACCAGTTTAGTCATTGGTTTTTGGCTTTTCTTCCTTCTCACACACAGTTTCTCATACTGATTTGCAAACTATTCCCTAGAGCGGAAATATTTGGACAAGAGTTGAGCAATCTTCCAAGTCTCTCCTCCAACCTGTAGAAATTATCTTGGGAAAATACAAAATAAAAAGAAAAGGGTCCTCCCCTGAGGTCCCTGTAGCTATAGGGCCATATGTAGACCAGCTGGTATGGGACAGAGATGGGCCGTCAGGAGCTAGGTTTACATGAGCACAAGTGATCGGAATAAATGCCCTATCAGATCAAAAGTTCTTCATGTAAACATGCCAGTTTGAATGTTCTGATCCTATACGGCCCAATCGGAGGGAAATTTAATTCCGATTGAATGAGGTTGTTTTGTCCGATCAGCATTCTGATTGGCGTCCATGTAGACACTCATTTGGATTATTGGAGTAAAATAATGTCCACTGCGCATGTGTGCAACTTCAGCGTGACGTCTTTCCGCCTTTGCAGACACTAAGGACAAGTCGAAAACATTGTGGGAGGCAAACAGAAGTGGTCCATAATGGGGGGAAAACATACGTAAACGGACAAAGCTAGAATAAGAAAATAAAAGAGAATAAAGAGAAAGACATGCGGACAAGATGGTGTTGGGCCTACTCTGGGAAAGACAACTCTGCACGTGCTCAACCTATTTAATCTGACTGAATGCTTGGTGCATTCAATCAGATTAAAACAGTCAGATCACGGCACGATCGGATCATTTCAGTTAGCTTCCATGCAAACAGAGATTTGGCATTTCCGATCAGCCAGGATTTGAATCGGATTGGGGAAATTTGGAGCATGTAAACGTAGTATTAGCTTGGATCAGATCAAATAATGAAATGCGAGATCCATTTAGTTGCTTTATTCTCTCGTGTAGATTACTGATGATGGTCTTCAGCGAGCTGTTGGTGCTTTATGGGAGTTTGTTCCTGCCTGAGGTTTTAAATGAGCATATTGCTATGAGGTACGGACTGTTTTCCACTTATATGTGTGTGTGTCTAAGTCGGCCAGTGTAGCAGCTTAGTTTTAGTTCTGCTCCTAAGAGGCGTCCTAATAAATTGCTTTTTCTCTTCATCAAATCAGTAGAGAGGTATGTGATTGGGAGCCATTCATTTGCTGTGTGTGAGCTGGATGGTGTGAGGTGTTCATGTGCACGTTGGTGTCTGTGCGTGTGTGTTGTTTTTGTCAGGTGGGAAAATGAATCGCAGTCAGCCGGTTTTATTCCCCAGACCTGGAGAAAATCTGCTTCAAAAGGAAGTCATGTGTTTAGAAGTGTTTTCTGTAAAACCGAGAGCCCCGGTGGAGCTCCTCTCTCCTGGTTGCTTTCTTTTTTCACGAACCCCTGGGTAGTGGCAAGAATTGGAGTCTTTGCACTTGTATGCTTAAGAGATCCCTTTTTACTATTCACTACTTTTTAAAATGAATTAGGTGTATTTGTTGGTATGCTTACCCCCGCTCGTGTGTGTGTGCACGTGCGTGTTTCCAGTTTGCGTCTAGCTAAAGTCAGCCTCAGACAGAGTAATTAGCTAAGTGTTGTATTTACTCCCGTTCCAACCTGCAATCATTTTAATTTGTTTATTCAAACCAGGCAGCATTTGTTTGTTCTCTACTAAAGAGTCCAGCACATTTCAGCTTCCACTGTTTGTGTGTGTGTGTGTGTGTTTAGAGGATGTGTTTGTTTACAACTCTAGCAGAAAGTTATAGCAGTTTTCACTGGTGTGTTTATCATTTTGTGTGTATTACCTCTGAACGTGTGTGTTGGCTTGCCCCTATACGTGCATCTATCTGCATATCTCAGTGGCAGAGTTAATTAGCAATAACACCGTACTTTACGGTTTGTTCTCCAGCTGTGGACGCTTTTATTATAGGACTAATTGGCAGTATAGACAGTGGGATGTGAGTATGTTTCTGTGTGTTTTAGGTTTTTAGTGTGTTATCACATGTAGGGAATTGTGACTTTCATAAAACTATTGTTGACAGTGACGAATACGGGTTTTATGTGTGTTTATGATTGAGTGTGTACATACCAATGCCATCCTGTGGGTGTGTACGCGTGTGGTAATATGTGGACAGTAGCAGATGCAGGTCAATGCATCTATTAGCAATTATATTGATGTACTGCTCTGTTAATCCTGCTGAATGCTGATCAAAAAGTCCTCTGATACATAATGAGGCTATAAACCCCACCCCAACCCATTTACTGTCTCCATCATTCTTCGTACTATTGCTTTAACTACATGATAATGTTAAACCATCTCGCAACAACTTGCATGATGTTCCTGCTGGTTTTTGATAAGTATAATGCTGTAGCATGTAGGCTGCGCAGTGGTTAAAGCTGTTGCCTTGCAGCAAGAAGGTCCTGGGCTCGCTTCCCGGTAGGGCTGCTCAATTAATCGAATTTTAATCACGATTACGATCTGAGTTTTGAACGATTATAAAAAACAAAACAAGCCGATTATTTGCTCCTCCCGCCTGCGCTGCCCCGAGTTGCAAATGAAGCGCTCCTCCCACAGTGTTGCCAATTTAGCGACTTTGACGCTATTTCTAGCAGCTTTTCAGACCCCCTTCTTGACTTTTTAACTTAAAAGTATCTAGTGAACACCTCAGAAACATCTCTGGTAACCCTTAGCTACTTTCTGGATAACTATCGTCGACGTTTCCTGCAGGTTAGCTAAACACCGCCTGCTCTCCGGACCGTTCTTCAGGACATTAGGAAAGGGAATGATGTAGCGATGTCGGTCGCTAAAAAAACAGCTCTCGGAGCCGGCTCCTTGTTGGAGCAACCAGAGTGAGTGACACACACACCGCACCTGCGGACTCCTGAGCCACTAAAAACGGCTAAATGTGCGCGTGCGGCGCGCTAAACACACGTGCAGCTTGCCCCGATTGCTGTGAGACCGGGTTGGGGGTGGGGGGTGCAGCTGTGGTTGGGACCATTATTACATTAACTGATGGACTTGTAAATAAATAGTTTATAAATAAGGTAGAAATAAGTTCCTCACGCTGATAAATAATAACTAATCTCTCTGAGGATACGGTGCTAGTGCACTCTCCTACAGCACCTTGACACGACTAAATACGTATTATGCAATTTTTTGTGAACATCAATTTATTTGCATGTATTTGTTATGAATGCCACAGTATAATTCTTGCTGTCAGTATTTGCAAGATATTGGTATTTGGGTCTGTACTGGTTAGACTTACATGAGTTAAACCAAGGTCATAGCCCTTGGGTCATAAACTATGAGCTATAAGTATATTGGTCTTTTTATACTGGGAATCAGGAGTTATTTTAGTGATCATCTTGTTTCTTATTTTCGTCCTGATTGTGCCCTGAGCAGTTTTATGACTGAATAAAAACAAATAAAATCAACATAAATTGAAAAATCGTCCTAAATAATCGTGATCTCAATTTCAGTCACCATAATCGTGATTATTATTTTTGCCATAATCGAGCAGCCCTACTTCCCGGCCTGGGATCTTTCTGCATGGAGTTTGCATGTTCTCCCTGTGTATGCGTGGGTTCTCTCTGGGTACTCCGGCTTCCTCCCACAGTCCAAAAACATGACTGTTAGGTTGATTGGTCTGTCTAAATTGCCCTTAGGTGTGTGTGTGTGTGTGTGTGTGTGCATGATTGTTTGTCCTGTGAGTCTCTGTGTTGCCCTGCGATGGACTGGCACTCTGTCCAGGGTGTACCCCGCCTGATTGCCCATTGACTGCTGGAGATAGGCACCAGCCCCCCCGCGACCCTACGTGGACAAAGCAGGTTCAGATAATGGATGGATGGATGGATAATGCTGTAGGTCTGCTCTTGATCCAAAGATGATTCATTTTAGTTTATTTCAGATGGAAATTCTTGCAGCGTGACTCAACAGTTACTGGAGTTAGTTTGAGTCGTAGCTACTGATCGGCACAGTTTGGTATGCTCTCTTTGCAAGAGGATTGGGATTACAATGGCACATAAAAAATGCACGCATGCTGTCATAAACACACATACACACGTATCCTAACCTCTGGCCAGGGTCCCATCCGAGGTATTAGGGGGTCTTAGGAGTCAGAAATCACTAATGACTTCCTTTATCTCATACACACAGCTTTTAAACCTGATCATGAGGCTACACACACACACACACACACACACACACACACACAGAGCCTGAAATACCATGGGTGGATAAGCAAAGAAAACAGCATTGGCTAGTTGGTCTATTTTCTTTTATAAGCATATTATTCTCCCCATTTTGATTTTTGTTTTATTATGTGTGTTTTAGATGCCATTTCCTAATATGTGTAAATAAAATGTAACACTAAGCAATTAACTAAAGCTACAACGGCAAATTTGGAAAATAAATGGGCTTAAAACATTTTCTTCATGCCTCTTAACATTGTTCTAACATAGTATAGCTTTAAATATATATTAGAGATAACATTTTTTAAAATTTATAAAGTGATTCTCTCACATTTGTCTAAAAACCTCCACCACCAACACGTTTCAGACTGTGGTTGTGGGTTTGGCCGAACCGCTGCACTTCTGCACTTCCTTGGGTCCTCCATTCATTCTGCCCTCGCATATTTAACATTATTTATTTATTTAACAGAACACCACTGTTGTGAGGGGTTCATGGCTCAATAATATTAGAGAAGGAGAAACATCCAGCTGCTCCCACTTCAACTTTAGGACAAACTACCAGAGTCCCAAAAAGAAAAGTACCATTTGAATTCACGGACGACCAAAGTAGTTTGAACCTAGAAAACGGCGACTGGTGTTTAGCACTATCTCGTTTAGTCTGAAATCATGGGTTTCTGGTTCTGGCAGGAGCATCTCAGGGAAGGTACCCGAGGGAAGGGGTGAGCGCTCCGTGACCGTGTTTGCATTCAAAACCTTAGCCTTAGTTTGCAGATTTGTTATAACAGCTTTAAATGTGTCAAATGTCTGGTCTTCTCCTTTGCTCCCCTGTTCTTTGGTCAGTTTGGTCAGTGGTTTCAGTTTAGGTTTGTATTCACCAAAAGATGCAAAGCACCAGTCAACACACCTGGACGTACATACGCCTTCAAAATAATCAAGTTGATGTGAATCTGCGTATGTCCAACAACGTTGAGTCCAACAGAAGGAAAAGCAGATAGGAGGTTCTAGTGAGTTCAAGGCCTTTCATCGTGACGCCAAGGCACGATTTGGAATGAATGAGTAAGGTCAGAGACTAAAAGATGAGTTGAGATGGAGTGAAGGGCACTGATGTAGGCAGATGAAAGGAGGACAGCAAAGCCTGGTCACACTTGTCTCTCTGAACTCTGACACACCCAAACGTGGTCAGAGTTTTAAAAACCTCTGTCATGATATATGTGAGTGCTCTAATCATCAAACTTATCTCAGTACATCTGTGAAATCCACAGAGGTAACATTTTCCTCACTTTAAGGATGTTTTTCACCCATCTCTAATGTGTAGAGCCACGTAAATCAGATAAACATCTCAGCTTTAGACTAAACCTTCCTCTGAATAAGAGTTTGAATCATCGAAATCTCACATGGCTGAATAGAAACCTGAAGCATTTAAAAATAAATGTCCACAGCCAAGTGAGCAGGCGTCTCATTTTGTTTAGTAAGCACCATCTTTTAGGACTTGGACACCTGTTCTCTGTTTAAGTCGCTTCATAAAAAGCACAAATGGCATCTTGTTGTCTGGCTGTCTCCCATATGTCTGTTGTCTCAGTGAATTCTGGTAGTTTAGGCAAGGTTTTGTTGTTGTTTATGCAGACAATCAGTTGGCCACTTTCTAATTCCAAATTCTCAACTATTTGATCACTTTGTTGTCTGTTAGAAGTTATTATTGCTTCATTAGCCCAAAATAGTAATACTGTGTAATAACTGACTGCTGACTAGGGCTGTCGCGGTTGAGGAATTCCCCCTGCGGTGATTCAGGGTGGCTTAATATTGCGGTGTGCGATATTATTGCAGCATTTTCTTTTTATTGCAGTACTATCTAAACATAATGTTTACACATTTAAAAAAGGTTAAAAATTGCCATGCCTTCTTTTATAACACTTTACTGAATGCAGATCAAAGGGCAGTAACAACACAGATCGCAGTAACGTTTGTTTCTCTGACAGTCGGAGTCCGACTGAACTTAAAAACAACAAAATTCAGGAGAAGGTTAAACTTTTAAATGCAAATTTGGCTGCAGCATCTAACAAATAAGAAACAAGTCCCCATTTTGTTTAGTTGTTTAAAATCAAGCATAAAAAATTACATGTACCGGGCGCGGGGCACTATCATTTCACTTTCACACACACGAATGACGGTGCTTTATAGCTCGGTCACGTCCTTGTTACCCACAAGGAAAACCAGCATGTTAACCATATACGGTTTGAGAGAGGATCTGAGAGGGGTGGCAACATTTGCAGCAACACTGAAAACCCTCTCGGATGGTGCGCTCGTTGCACTAACGCACACGTACTTGCGTGCGACTCTGGCGAGCAAAGGGAATCTCTCCCGGTTGTTGCTCCACCATGTCAGGGGAGTTTCTTTAGGGTGGATGCATTCCTCCTGCAGGTAGCGAGTGAGCTCCAGCTCGGCTCAAACTCTCTTCAGGACGGTTGCAGAAGCAGTGCTTGTCCGGGACTTCAGCAGGTCTCCGAGCGTTTATTTATTTATTTATTTATTTATTGCCGCTGGTGGCAGCTCTGTCTTGGGCAAGGACCCTGGCTGCGCAGCAGCTGACGTACTGCAAACCAAAGTGCTCCCAAAGGAGCGAAGTAACGTTTCGTTTTGATACCAGTGCAGCCATCCTTCTCAACATGCATCATTGAGTTGAACCAAGTTCAGTAATCACGGTGGCCCATGATGCAGCGCGGTGGGTTTCTTAATATTGCGATATTTCATTTTTGCGGTTACCGCGACAGCCCTACTGCTGACTAACATAATATGAATGTTTCATAGGGTTTTTTGAAAGATGTATTTTTATACTGATTGTTTTGTACATCTTACTGCCTATGAAGAGATGGTCAGTTCCCTCAAGCTCATCCTTAGAGCAGCTACTGTAAGTATTCTGGCAGTCGGTATACGAGACAGTGTTATCATTTAACAGTGTCACTTATGTTCTAATTCAGAATTTTTTTCTTGAATTGATTATTAACTTTGTTAATGTGCTCTTTAATATAAAATCACTTATAGGATCATGGAGTCATCAGCAATGATGCGTTCAAGGATGCTTGGCAATACAGCAGTTTACATAAGATAGATTCTGAATCTTTGCAATTAAGATTCTCGATTCAGACGTCAATCAATTCTTTATATATATATATATATATATATATATATATATATATATATATATTCTACTTCCCTGGACTGCATTGCTTATTTCTAGACACCAGGTTGCAAGAAAATATGCAAATTGTCACTTAGAATGACAACGGTTCTGCAGGTTTTGCAAGGGGTTTATTGCATAGTTGCAATAGTTGTGCAATTTTCTGCAAAGTTTCTTATTGCAGTTAATGAAAATTGTCACTGTGTCTCCATTTTTGCAAACTTTTTTTTACATTTTTTTGTGCAACAAATACTAACCCAGGACATTAGTAATGCAGGTTTTTCCAAACATGCTCAAATTTCTAGTGACATAATTGTGAGGCCTTGTGACTTGCGAGGGAAATGAGAACCCTGTGAAAGTTTCGAGACATGTTGGAAACTCCTTCACACATGCTTTTTGCCAACAGATGCAGCCCAGTGAGATAGTAACTTTACCAAACTGCAGTCACAAAAGTATCTAACAACTTAAACATCAACTTGAAGTAGTATGTTGGTAAAAAGCCTGTCCCAAAAAGGCTCCTGTCCAGTAGATCTTCACATACAGATCTCCTGCCATCTCATCCCTCCATTACCAAAGCTTTAATTAGATGCTGACTTGATGAAGGGCTGCTCCATACTCCACCTTTCACCCAGGTGCCGTCCCAGCAATGTGGGGAACAATGAACTAATTAAAAATGGACTTTTGGTCTGTGATTACACAATGTACAGTAACAGTAAGACAAGTCTCACCAGAATGCCTTTATACATGAGATACAAACATTTAACACCAGAAACTTAACGTAGAGAAGGTGTGGAGTTTATCCTTGATCATGTACAAGAAGTCTATCATGAAACAAGTTTTTTAGGTGGCTGAAGATCGATGGACAAGGTGCCAAATGTTGCTTTTATGAATGTTAAACTGAGAATGTCACTAGATTATCATTTTTGTGTGTAGTTGTCAGATTTTCACAGTACAGCTGAGTAAGTGCAACGCAAAGTTTAATCTGATTTGTAAATATGAGTGCTGAAAACAGCTGATTGATTGCAGCCCGGCAGGGTTAGGGAAGCAAGTCTAATTAGATACTGGCTGCACGTTCCACGGACGGCTCTGATGTGACTCAGCCTCAAACATCCTTCATAGTCATTATAAACTCACTGCAGGAGACCAGCTGTTACGGTTGACAGCTCTACAATGGCCTCATTCTGCGTGTGTTCCAGGTTCAGATGGCGTCTAAACGTTAGAGGGTTTGAAAGAACTTGGCTGTTTGTGCGCACACTTTGCCTCCTCTGTGATATGAAATTGAAAACTCATGCAAAAGTTCTTCAGATCCCCTTCTAGCTCGTCCTTCCTGTCTCCCTGCCCTTTTCTCTGGCTCGGCTTGTAGACGTCATAAACGAATACCCACAATCTCAAACAGTAGAGTAATGAAAACCAGTGATTTTCCACCGTTTCTGGCCTCCTGAATCTTTTACGGTCGCTAGGTCTGGGACTTGTAACCTCAGGGTTTCTTTTCATACTGTAATATTAATCTCAGCTTGGTTTATATGTATGAGGGAGTTTGCATCGGTGTGTTCCCAGTCTTCCTCTCTGTGTCTCTAAAACCACTGCGTGTGAGCGTTTGTGTGTGCGTGTGCACGGACACACTCCAGGGAGACTGCTATCTGATCCATTGAGATGAATGGCCTGTCTGTATCTCCTTCATACAGCTGACACTATCAAATAGCCGCTGCCTTTCTCTGTCCTTTAGTCTCGCTCTTTCTCTCCTTCGTCTAACCCTGTTGCCCATTGGTCTCCTCTCGGACCGTTTCACCCTCATTTGTTGTTTACGAGTAGAGCGGAGGATGACTGGCATTTTATCTTGCTGCCTAGAGTAACAACAAAGATAGAGGAGACAGAAAAATAGAACCAAAGAGCAAGATTCAAAGACAGAGGAAGCCTCTCTGTCTGCAAGCATCTGTTGCTGCAGGGCACGGACAGGGAGGTGTGGATGTAGGTGTGTGTGTGTGTGTGTGTGTGTGTGTGTGTGTGTGTGTGTGTGTGTGTGTGTGTGTGTGTGTGTGTGTGACAGGGAAAAGTTTGATGGTCAGGATTAATTCAGACAGACCATTTGAAGCCCGGGGGACTGTAGTACGCCTGTTTCTCCCACTAATGCTCGAGTCTCTCTGATCCTGCTTGTCTCTGCTCCCGCGCCACCTGTCTCTACTTTTATCTGTCCATCTATCACCCATCCCGACCGTGACATCGTTATCGGATTTTTAAAACTTTCTTTTACAGCCAGAGGTTCACATGAACCGTGCTTTGAGTTAGATTTATTAAACATTTTTTACTTTTTAATGCTTTTTCTTAGCTTTTATGTCATGAAAAGACATAAACAGACAAACCTACAAATCCAAAAAGCATTTGTAGAATTAGAAAATTTTATTTTATTTTTAAAATCAAATAAAATGTTTGAATTATGCCTCACAGGCTGATAAACTACTAGTCCAACAGAATATTTGACAAACAATGCCGGTACTGATTTGATTAAAACAAGGTTCTCTGTGCGTTCCTTGCATCTCCTTTTCAATGCTCAGTATGTACAGAAAATATCAACACTTTAGGCTACATTTGAGACATTCTGCATAAATAAAGCTGAGGTTCTGTTTGGTCAAGGCTATGGAAGAAGAGCTGCTTTTCATCTGAGTTGTGGTTTGCAGACCTCCATCTTTGGAGGAATAGAAATATTTAAATTGAGTGAAACGTAGGGCTGGGGGTAAACGATTATTTTTAAAACGATTATTCTGACGATTATTTTATCAAATAGTCGACTATTCTAATGACTATTTAGACAATTAATCTAATGATTTTTTTCTATTGCACAGTTAATAAAAACCAAAAAACCTAATAAATTCCTCAAAAAAATTGATAAATGGTTACTGTAAGATAGGGATGTAAGAAAATATCGATATGGCAATATATCGTGATATTTTTCCCAGCAATATTATATCGATATTCAATAGCTGTGTATCGGAAATATCGATATGGCAATATATCGTGATTTTTTTCCTGCGATTATTACATCGATATTCAAAAGCCGTGTTTCTAATTACTGAAAGAATTTACTTGCAAACATTTGTGTATTTTCTTTTCGTTTTGCGCAATTCAATCGCCACCCGCTAGTTGGCAGCAGTGTGCAGTGGGTTTTGTTTCCACCACTGAAATGTAAATCCCTCCATCATGGTTCAGATACCTAAACATGTTACCTATCAGTTTGGACTGTTTATTGAACATTCTTACAATAAATTCAGTAAAAAAAATGCTTGTAACGTCTGACTGAATGTATCGCAATATATCGTGATATATCGTATCGTCTCCCCTGTATCGTGATATGTATCGTATCACCAGAATTTCAAAAATACACATCCCTACTGTAAGAGAATAAACACTACAGGCCTTCCATTTTTTTTTAACACTGCTTTTATTGTGTTGCGGTTGGTTATGTTCTGGTGACGTGTAGAACTTGGGAGTGCAGGCTGCTGCCTGAGAGGTGGTTGGAGACGGAGTGTCTCCATGCTGCTTTGTTTTGGTCACTTATGTGCGTGAGGCGAGTGGTGTTACGACCCTTCCTGGGGAGTTTGGCTCGTGTGCAAAAAGGAAGGGACAATAACGGGATTTAAAAGTTAAAATGATGATCAGGTTTATTTACAACTACAAAAAACCATAAATCTTTCCATCCACAGGTTGGGAATAATAAAACAAATTCTGCCTGTGGGGAATTAAAACAAAAGTACAAATAAGTAGGGATGTCCCACTGGGCAAAGATTACTGGGTTCTGGACCAAAATAAGCATCTCCAAAGGTCCAAACTCTAAACTGGGTGGTTAAACCAAACTCAAGGTGTTATTTTAAACTAAACCGAAAACCCACAACACTCTAAATGTAATAAAAGGGAGATCTGCACCACAAAAAAGATTAACTCTAAACCAAAACGTAACAGCTTATCCAAATGCAAGAAGCTGTTAGCAAAAATGCTAACAGTAGCTTTACCAACGTTAAGTTTCAAGTTACCAAGTTGAAATAAACCAAAAACACCCAGCAGCAAACAGACCAGCACGGAGGAGAGACTGCTACCACCAAAACAGCTCTCCTAATGTCTGAAAGAAGCTCCTTAATGAAGGGAGAAACATTCTCGGTGATTTTCTACATCTGCGATAGAGATGGCGCAGCGCATCTGACCCCGGAAGTTGTTGTCCGTTGCCGGGAGAGGAAGGCGGGCAAAACAGGAAAGGAATCTAGTAGCGGACGGACATTGTTCCGGGTCTTCGGTATTTGGTGGAGAGGAAAAACATGCAGATTCCTCCTCCGTTTACAAACTCCTGGGGATGCAACAAGTGGGCGTGGTGCGTCGACTACCGGATCTGACGTCGGCAAATTTTTAGAATCGAGCCGTCAACGTCATCGAGGCTTCGCTACAGCCCTAGTGAAACGTCTTTCGTTTGAAAATAGCTGCCCACACTTTAGGTTTCATTAGCTTACTGGGAGAGCAAAAAGATACACACAACGTGTAAAACTAGCCTTGGAAAAGTAAAAAAACATCAGGTAGAATCATTTTGTGTACTTTCACCCTGCCCGAATGTCTGCAAACTGGATGAAACCAGCAAACTCCTCTGATGAGCATTGGGGAGAGACTGGACGTTGGCCTCTTGTTTTGAGGAAATAAAGACCATCACCAAATCAGTGTTAACTTTCAAAGCTAAAGCTTTTAGTTTGTCCTAAAGATCCCCCCGAGTATTAGCTTCTTTTATTCACTTATTTACAATAATAGTTTAAGGGTTAAAGGAAGTGGTGAAAAACATTTATCTACCACTGTTTCTGTAGATGCTTTCTCGTTTACAGCATACACACTTTGATAAAACGGGTCAGCTGGACACACTGTCCCAGAAAATGGGTGTAACACTACCGGAACAATGTGTCTTATAAACGCACCATGATGATGTTGAATTTTGCAGCACTTGTTCGGCCTTACTTGGTATGAACTAAAGTATTGTGGTAACTGTCTGCACAATAAATGGCGATTGCGCTTGGCGCAACAGAGGGAGGCGTCATAATGATGTAGGGAGTTACTGCCGGACTCTGGCCAGGGGGAATATGTTGAAAATGAAAGTAAACATGGACCATGAGTTTAAATTTTGTAAACAGAAGCAGCTGAGATGGTAAACTGCAGCAATGCAGTGCTCCTGAAGCTTCTCTATTAGAGCTGGAGGTCAGATCACCAGAGCCTTACAAAGTCACCTCACTCCATCCAGAGTTTCTTCTTTAAACTCATATTAAATCTACTGTTTTTCAGGCATTTTAACGAGCTTACTCCGTGCCGTATTTTCGTTGTAGGATACAAACTTTACAACACGATAACAGAGTAAAAGTTCGGCAGATATGTTTGTTTACATATTTGCTGCCTACAGTGTGAGGGTAATGAAGGGAGGGGGCGATGTGATGCTGCGTTCAGGGTACCTCTAGGCTCCACAGTAGCAGCGACGGACAGCTGGTTTGACCGGCTCTGAGAGGCGGTAATCAGAATTAGCAGATCACGTTATTTTTTTTAATGGACATTGGCTACTGATTCTTCTTCCGTTCGGTGGACTGGGCATCTAAACTTAAAAGTTTGAAAGATTCCAAAAAAAAACTGACAGATTTTCCCGCTTCCAATCAGTGCTCGATGCCCAATCCTAATCCCCACTAATGTATTTGCAATCTTCAATCATCTGTTTATGCTTTCTGCTAACTGGCTTGATTTTACTAACGGACCCCAGTATATTGATTCTCGCTGGCGTTTACCTTTGTTGCTGAACGGAGTGCTAAACTAACTAGCATCTGAAGCCAACATGTTTCAAGCCTAGTACTAGAATGCTAAACGGGTTACGTGACGAGTTTGATGACCACTCGATAAATACATTTTAAAAGCTAAATCAACATTGCATGTTCTTTCTTGTAAAGATGAGGAAAGAAATCTTACAGTTCATTGGCTGCATGGTGGCGCAGTGGTTAGCACTGTTGCCTCGCAGCACGAAGGTTGCAGGTTCGAAACTCGGCTGTGGCCTTTCTGCGTGGAGTTGTGTGTTCTCCCCATGCATGTGTGGGTTTCCTCTGGGTACTCCGGTTTCCCCCACAGATCACAACATGCCCTATAGGTTATAAATTGTAAGTCGCTTTGGATAAAAGCGTCTGCGAAATGAATAAACATAAACATAACATAAACATTTCAACATAAGGTGACCTGGAGAACATTGCTGTTGAGTGGGCTGGCTCACGGTGTGTTGAGGTCCTTCAGGTCCTTTCTTCAGTCTAAAAGTGGTAGCAGTTGGCCACACATGTGCCTGATATATATATATTTTTTATTATGCACTTTTAAAAATAATTTTGGTCGATGGCCGATATTAAAAATAATGGAATTTATCGGCCCAATATATTGGCCGGCTGATATATCGGTCAGCCTCTAGTTCAAATTGCTTTTAAAGTAACATATAACAGTTTCCTGCGTCTCTGCTCTAATGGTTTAAAGTAGAATTACAACTCTCGTAAGCAAACCTGCTGCAGTCTGTTGTAGCTAGTGCTAGCAATGAGCTAACATTAACTTGAACCAACTAATCCTCAGCAATCCTCAGCAATCCTTAACTCAACAATCACTGAGATCAATGTTTAAGCTTAAAGGTTCAAAAACTATCTCGTGGTACTTTAAGAAAATAGAAGCTGTGCTTTCAAGTCTTAGTTAGTGTTACCACAGTAAATTCCTGTCCGCTGTTGCAGGAAATCCTTCGACTCATATTCATGAACAGTGCTGAGGGACAGAAAATTAGCAACACACAACCACAGCGACAAATAATATCGTCCGTAGAGAAAGAAAAAACAACCAAATGCGAAGCTCTGTCAGCTCCCCAGCCCCACTGGTGATCTCTGCTACCATCGTAACACTGTTAAAACCTGAGTGAACACTTGAATGTGTAAAATAGGTGACAAAACAGATCCTGGGTCAGTCAGGAACGCTGCAAAAATGTCGCTTTGATGATCACATCATTGTGTTGTTTGATATCAGATCAGTTGATCATAAAACGATAGATCGTTCAGCCATATTTATCAATAACAATGCTATTGTTTTTTAATGACGCTATATCATATATATGTTTAGCACATAGTTCCAAGATTAGCAGAACACACTCGATAGTGAAGCTGGCATTTTAACAGTTCTGTTCACACAGACCTGTTGTCTGTGTGTTATCAGACGCTGGATGTGGATCTCTCCTTTCTGCTCCTTAGTAATGCAACATTTGCTGTCTCCAATCTTATGTGATACAGTCCTTTGTGCTGAGTTGGAGGTTATGCCTCATTAGGGAACATTAGCAGCTCAACTGGGCAGTAATAACAGCTCCATAAATCACACTGTTTCAGCCCGTGGGTCTTACTATTATTATAGACTCTTAGAATTTGTCTTACACAGGTAAAACCTCAGATCAGCTTACAGGTCAGTTTGCTGCTGCTGGTGACGCCAACAGGGGGGTATGCTAACGTGCTTTCAGTTCTTTGTGTTTGTTATGAATCTACAACTTAAGGAGTGAAACCAAAATGTCAAAGAGTTATAGATATGTCACTAAATGCTAATAGACTAGCATCACATGCTTTTAATGTTTTCTGTACATAAGTGAGTGATGGCTAGATAAAATTAAAATAGGCATGCATGACAGGGGCTGATTGGAAATGGAGTAAAGCAGCTGTTGGTGAATAGTTTTAATAATTCAAAATGCTTCTCAGTAAAACAGTCAATGTTTGCAGAGAATGACACGAAGTTAGGTCTTTTCATTTTAAATTTCCTCTTTATTTACCTGTGTTTAGAGATTTTTACAGCAAATTAATGTCATTAATGCAATTTGACAAAGTAACAGATGAATAATCGTAAAGGTGTGGGGCACTCATTTAATCAATGCATTTGCAATGGTCTCTACGAAGAACGAATGCCTTGTAAGTTGTACTTTGGGACGAAAAAGCTCGGAACTAGAAGTGAGCCATATCAGATTTGAGCTGAACATGGCAGGATGTGGAGTCTTTATTTCCTGATACTTGAAGATCTCTCCTCTGAGTGGCTAACAGCAACATGACCCTACCACTGACTCCATTTGGTTTGCAATGTTGATGTTTTATGCCCAAAATAAACACAAGCCTGAAGGAATTCTGCTGCATGACCGATTAGCTAATGCTTCTACTAGTTGAGATGTCCTCTGCTGTTCCCTGGATGCTAAACCAACAACAACCTTCCCAGTCACGAGATGGGTGAGTCCATGAATGTTAAGTGACAGTGTGATGTAGATCTGTCAGGCGTTTCTAATCCTAGAGCTTCGTCGTCTATTTTCTATCAGAAGTAGATGCAGGAGATGGGTGTAGGAGACTATTTTCATGTTCAGCCTGCATGAAAAACTCAAGAGTGACTGAAATGAATCTGAAATAATAATTAAAAAATTGATTTCAGTGTTCCACACATTAAAATTTCAGCTAATAATCTTCTGATAAATCAGTCGTTGGACATGTATGTTGGTGTGTGTGCATGTACAGCTGTTACAGTCTGTGGTATCGTTGTGAATGTTTTGCTGGGCCTGGCCCTCTCTGTTCTTTTGACTGTCAGATGCATTAATCCTCTTTCCTCTAAATGCTCTCCCACTTCGCCCTCTGATTCTCTCCGCTGCTTTTTTGCTGAATAACCAGCCTCACGGGACGCTGGCAGTAAGACTCTACTAACATTTCTCATTTTAACAGTCACTGTTCTAAACCTTCAGCTCACCAGCTCTTATTATTTCTGTCAAATCATCATTTTTTCTCGTTTGACTAAATTGATATGGTTATCATATTCCCTTTGTAAAGTAAAAATATAAAACTTGCTGCTCTGTTGTCTGGTTGCACATTATAAGTGGTCGATGTGTGATTGCTTAAATGTGCAGTGTTTGAGGGCGAGAGGCCTGGTTTGTTGTGTACCTGTTGTGTTGTAGTTAATCATTAATAATAGAATTTGTGATACTAATTAAGCCCCCCCCCCCCCCCCCCCCTGCTGTTCTCACAGTTCAAACCATCTAATGTCTTCTAAAGAGGCACAACAGCTTTTCTCTGCCTCTCTGCCACCTTCCTCCTCACGGATTCAATCTGTTCTGCTGCAGTTGACAGGTAATTTATGAGTGAAGGTAGAGAGGGGCTACTCTGACACAGACCTAGCGTCAGCAGACACACACACACACACACACACACACACACACACACACACACACACACACACACACACACATGCCTACACACAGCAGTTAAATCTCTCTCGTGTCTGTGTAACTGATAGCTAAGTTCAGAGGGCAATGACCAATAGCTGACATTTCATGATACCGCAGACAATGTGTGTGTTTACATGTGTGTGTGTGTGTTTTTGTGCATTTGCTGCCCTCTTCCTGGAAAAGGGTAATCAGCTTCCTTGTTGACGTGATTTAATCGGTTACGCGCACAGGATGGATTCATCATCAGACAGATGGATCAATGTCAAACTCAAACACACACACACACACACACACACACACACACACACACACACACACACACACACACACACACACACTGTAGGTAATTTAGATGATGTTAAATGCATGGTCAAATGGGGGAGCTGTAGTGTTGACCCAGAGGTCATGATGGGTACTTACCACCTCCTACCTTTTTTCTCGTCCCTGATAGTCTTGTCAATTCACACCTGTCCAGTCTGGACAACAAATTTGTGTCAGGTCACACTTTCACACTCCCACAGTTTTAGAGCTGCAGCTTTTTCTTGGCGTCCCTGTGTTCCTGGACATGGGAGGACTAACCTCTCTTCAGAGGAAGAGGAGGAGGAGGAGGGGGAGGAGTCGTCATCATGGGAAGCCTTGTTTGTCATCATTCTTTGGTAAAAGCTGGTTCAATGAGAGTGTATTTGGTGCATTTGTGTATTCAATTACCACTTTTGTTGCTCTAGGGTTAGAGCAGAGCACAGGCTCTGTCTTTGCATCCTCTCCTACTTTGTGCATGTATTGTGTTTTAAGTATATGCTAATGTTTTTATCTCACTGCATCCAATCCTGTTTTGGGAATCTGGAACCTTGAGAGATGTATTATAGGCCTTTGTTGTGCCAAAGCATGCGTGTGCACTTTAAAGTGTTTCCACCAACAGATCAAGCCCTTAACTCAAAATGATAGTGGAGTACAATGACGGTGTCTGTCTCACCAGATTCTATGGCAAAACCCTCAATCTGCATGTGTTTACTCCTTTCTGTTTGTCACTTTTGAACTCTTTCACCTCCTATAAATACACACATTTAGTAAAACTGATTCTGAAAGTCATGGAGAAGAAGTTACAGCTTACGAGGAAGTCAAAAGGGTAGACCATTGGCCTTAAAATGTATAAATAGACTGAATGGTTTGTGATTGATGCTTTTATTAATTCTATGTTTTAAAGATTGTTGCACAATACTCACATTTGGTTGCTTGGGTTCAGTACCTGGTTGTTTTTTATGTGTTGTGTATCCCTGAAACAGTGAGCGTATAGCATGTGTTCTGTTTAATAGCAACAGTACCATTAGATGTATTTTGCACATGTTAATACACCAAACACCTTCCATTATCGCTCTATGCTTCCTGTACATAAAACTAATCAAGTCTGAACTATGCATTTGTGCTGTAGGCACGATGGAGAATTTTAGCAATTAGACAAGCCTAAAATGTTTTCATATCAATTAAAGCAATTAGGAGATTATGTGAAAACAGATTAGCATGAATTACCATATCTGGGGGAAGGACAATGCTGCTTTCTCTTATGGCTCCTTTTCTTACCCTCTTTCTACTTTATATGTGTGAATCAACTGTAACAAGATCACATGTGATTTAGTCTTAAGGTACGAAAACAAATGAATTTTATGGAGGCTTTTTGCTTGGCATTAGCATCTCCTTGTCTGCATTTGTTTGAAGTGACTACTTGGAAGTTTTTCTGTTTAAGTTTATTTAGTTTTTATAAACTGAAACTAAATAGGAGCGAGTGATCTCAGTTCGGCATTTTCTATGTATATTAAATAACATGTTTCTAGCCCTTTTCCATTGCAGATGGCAAAACCAACCGGTCAAACCAGTTAAATTGTCACAGATGACCCATAAAGAAATAAAATAGTTAAACAATGAATATCAGAATTTTAAATTAAAGTTAGGAATATATATTTTCTATTTTTAACAAGTCCTATGAAGACACTGATCTCAATAGTATTTTACATAATCCCCTAAACCGTTGACATCCAGCGATACTCTTTATGTCTCTTTCAGTTCAGCCAGCCGTTGCCCTTAATTAGCCCTTATAATGATGTTGAAAATTAGGCTTTGCTTAACCTGTTTTGGGATCTCTATTATTATCCAATAAGAAAATGTTGATAATTGGGTTTTAATCGGCCTGTCTGGTGAGATCCAAATTGTGGCTCAAGGAAAACATTGGGTTCAAGTTTTTTATCTTTGTGTAGAAGATGACTTTTCCCTTTTAACCAAATGTCCTTGTGGGCAATTGATCTTTTCTGTGAAATTTTGCTGGGGAGTGGCTATTGTTACAGTAGATCCAGAACCATGAAACTTAGACTTCTTTGTTTTTGAAAATGAGTTATAGCCTGGCAAGCCATCAATCATCACTGCAGAAGTCAGTCACTGGGACAGTCTGCCCTACACATAAGAAGAAGAAAAAGAAATGAATATATTCAATGTCTGATTAAAGGACTTAAGTACCTCTGCCAACTTATGTCTTAAAGAAAACCCCAAGTCTAAATCATCCAAAGTTGATGCCAAAGCTGTTTCAGAAGAGCGCCATTTCTGAGCTGACGCCACCAGAGTTTTTCTCTGTCGCAGCCCTGGTGCTAAACCCTCCTAACATCTCTACAATCCTAAGCACGTTTTAGAAAACACACCATGCCAGCAAATCAGTCCCTTATCGTGGTGGAGGAGTTTGAGTGCCCTAATGATCCTAGGAGCTATGTTGTCGGGGGCACTTTGTGCCCCTGGTAGGGTCTCCCATGACAAATTGGTCTTAGGTGAAGGGTGAGACAAAGAACGGTTCAGAGGAGCTTTCATGGATGTACAATCAAAGAGTCTGAGTACCCAGCCCGAAGGGTTACCGGGGTCCCACCCTGGAGCCAGGCCTGGGGTTGGGGCCCGTGATCGAGCGCCTAGTGGCCGGGCTTTCGCCCATGGGGCCCAGCCGGGCCCAGCCCGAACCGGATACATGGGCTCATCCAACTGTGGACCCATCACCTGCAGGAGGAACATGAAGGGTCTGGTGCAGTGTGGACGTTTTCTAAACTTGGGGAAAAAGTCCAGTTGCCCTATTTTTGAATCTACTGGGATAACCAAGCTCTTGATGACTGAAAACCTTCTCCAGAACTTCGCCAAAAACATTTTTGTCTTACAAATACTTCATTAGAATTAGATCTGTCAAGGGCAAAACTTTCAAGTGATATTAACAACCCTTCTGTTGTGTGAAGCAAAGCAACATAAACCACGAAGTACTCCTAACTTTCTAGCTTAATGTTGGAAAAATGATTCAAACTCGTCAAAATAAAACTGAAAGTAAAATGAACACAAACTCTTTCTTCATGCTTGCAGTTTACAATGATTGCAACTTTTTTTTAACACAATAAGCTGGAAGTTTGACATACTTCCCCCCTACAAAACCAAACGTCTCACTGAATTACATATTCAGTAAGAGTAAATATAAAGAAAGGTATTCATAGAACATTTCAAGTTTAAATGTCACATTAATGTGAATAAGTTGTACTTAACACTTAACTTCCAAACACTGCTCTGCTTCGGTGTAACCTTTCAACAGCCTTACCACCTCTTTCTTACACTATAAGTTCATTCATATAGTCAAACATACCCATTTATGGGATTTTATCCAGTTCAGAAGTGTATATGTTAGAAGTTCCTTACTTGATGCTGTGATTGAGTCACACAAGTCAAGGGTCTGACACACTTTTACGAACTTTTTGGTTTAAAGCACTATTACAAATCAAAGCTCTCAAGCAGTGATAATTCTTTCAAAAAGAGCGTTCTGAAAGCCAGAGAAATTTTTCACTAGTTGACAGAAAAGCTGAGGAAACACTTTGAGATGTGCTTTATGATGTCAGCAGCCCAGAATGCTAAGATGCAGAGAATAACACACCAGAATGGATCGCCCAAATATAATGATGCCATGCACTCAGAGTGGCTAGTGGCACCATGAACCACACATGCACGCCCACACACATGCACGCGTGCCCACACACACACACACAGAAATTACTTCAGGCAAAACAAGCATAATGTGACGTGCAGTAATTTATTTCTGGCATTTTAGGATCAAAACAATGTACTTTGTGTGCTTGAACTTTACTTTTATTCTCAACATGCAGAAACAACATCATGTTTGATAAGAGAAGAGCTGACACAGTCACACTCACTTCAATTCATCTCTTGTACGGTTAGAGCAGGGACACTGAGCTACTGAAAACATCTCATCTCAAACCAGTTTTGTTCTGAATAAAAACAAATTATGGAGGGATTATGCAACTTTTTTGAATGTTAGGGCTTCCCGGGAGCTCTTAACATGAAAACCAAATCCTTAAAAGGCCATTGTCAGTGCTTTTCAATCCTCTGAACTACCTGGCCTTTTATTTACTCTCAGTGAAGCATATTTAGGCTTTACCGTTTGATGAGAACGCAAGCAGCAGTTTGAAGCTGTCTAGTTGTTCACAGAGGACAGATCCACTCATTTTCATTCATGTAACTGAACTGACTGATTTTTTTTTATCCTTTTGACAGCTTTAGAGGTCTTTATCTTCTCTACCACCGATTTTCTCTTCTGCTTGTTATTTTTATTTAGTTCTGCTGAACTGAGAGCGAGAGTGCTTCTATCAAAACTGAAATAGTAGTGAGAGATCACACCTGACCCAAAACAATGCCAATAATCACCTTTTATAGAAAGTCGCATGGAAAGTGCATTAGCAGTGAAGGAAGAGGCAGAATCATTTGAAAACATTATGACCTTTGGTCAGTTCTTTAAACTTAATGATTTAACAACTGTTCCTTTAGTTGGATGAAGTTTAGCACTCACAGCTATCTGCTCCATCTCTTAGTAATGACCTTTAACCTTAATGATTCATCGCAAAGGCGGTAGTGCTGTCACACAAGAAAGAAGACACGCAAATTCACCTGCGTTCAACAATCAACCAAAAACCAGATTCAGTGCCCCACCAAGCCTCTCCATACTTTTTCTCTGGCACCAAGCCAACTCACACTTTATTGTCTCTAAATTACTACCTTGAGAAATGGTCTCTGACAGGTCGAATGTGCTCTTTAAATCAAGTGTGTTCAGGCCTTTAAAAGTGTCTTATTGTGTGTGAGCTGCTTCAGTGAGGATTCTGTGTAGATCTGAATCTACCGGCTCCAACTTCTATATAATCTGAATAAGCCGTTGTCTTGTCCAACACTTTCTGGAATGCTTTCTTCACCTTTTTATTAGTGTGTAAACACATAAAATACATGTTTCATTCATGTCTGTTGTTGACACACCTTGCCTACAGGTAGGGCATGTGATATTAGGGTTAGGGTTAGACAGGGCTACGACTGTCACAACGTCTGATTTTTAAAAACATCACAGAAAACCTTGCAAACTCTTATTATAAAAAATCCACTATCATAGCTATATTATTCCTCAGTTAGTGAACAGTTTAGAGCTTTATTTGATGACTTTTTAAAATTTCAGTCATCATATCACCAGATTCTTGCAATATTAAGTAAACACATGTTTATTAGGGCTGTCGCGGTTGAGGAATTCCCCCTGCGGTGATTCAGGGTGGCTTAATATTGTGGTGTGTGATATTATTGCAGCATTTTTTTTATTGCAGTACTATCTAAACATAATGTTTACACATTTAAAAAAGGTTAAAAATTGCCGTGCCTTCTTTTATAACACTTTACTGAATGCAGACCAAAGGGCAGTAACAACACAGATCGCAGTAACGTTTGTTTCTCTGACAGTCGGAGTCCGACTGAACTTAAAAACAACAAAATTTAGGAGAAGGTTAAACTTTTAAATGCAAATTTGGCTGCAGCATCTAACAAATAAGAAACAAGTCCCCATTTTGTTTAGTTGTTTAAAATCAAGCATAAAAAATTACATGTACCGGGCGCGGGGCACTATCATTTCACTTTCACACACACGAATGACGGTGCTTTATAGCTCGGTCACGTCCTTGTTACCCACAAGGAAAACCAGCATGTTAACCATATACGGTTTGAGAGAGGATCTGAGAGGGGTGGCAACATTTCCAGCAACACTGAAAACCCTCTCGGATGGTGCGCTCGTTGCACTAACGCACACGTACTTGCGTGCGACTCTGGCGAGCAAAGGGAATCTCTCCCGGTTGTTGCTCCACCATGTCAGGGGGGTTTCTTTAGGGTGGATGCATTCCTCCTGCAGGTAGATAGTGAGCTCCAGCTCGGCTCAAACTCTCTTCGGGGCGGTTGCAGAAGCAGTGCTTGTCCGGGACTTCAGCAGGTCTCCGAGCGTTTATTTATTTATTTATTTATTGCCGCTGGTGGCAGCTCTGTCTCGGGCAAGGACTCTGGCTGCGCAGCAGCTGACGTACTGAAAACCAAAGTGCTTCCAAAGGAGCGAAGTAACGTTTCGTTTTGATACCAGTGCAGCCATCCTTCTCAACATGCATCATTGAGTTGAATCACGTTCAGTAATCGCGGTGGCCCATGATGCAGCGCGGTGGGTTTCTTCATATTGCGATATTTCATTTTTGCGGTTACTGTGACAGCCCTAATGGTCATGACAAATATTTCACAGGTTAAAGGGACACGAGGCAGTTTTGGCTTGCTTTTAGCACCCCCCCCCCCCCCCCCCCCGTGTCCATTAGTATAAGTAAAAACAAAAGTGAAACATATCTCCTCGCTGTGCGTTTGTCTTTTTAACACCATAATCTAACTGCTGAAATATCTACTAGAAGGAACCTGCTCATGTTAACATCTGCACTTTGTAATTGTGATTTCTTTGCTTTCAGCAATCGCCTCAGCACAATCATTTCTCAGACATCTCAACCATGAAGTGCTTCGTTTCCTCCTCTGCCTGAGTGACAGAATTTTAATTTTTAGTAAAATATAGACTAGAAGAAAAACCAGATCTTTAATTAGGTCTAATAAATAAAAATAGTTGCAACGATTGGATGTGTTTAATTGCATTGATGGGTACCATTTTCTGGGTTTCATGCTGCTTTTGGTGAAAACATCACAACAACAAAGAATTACTATTTTGGTGATCAATTGTAAAAACCAAAATCCAAACATTGTTATGTTGTCTATCACTTCAGGTTTCATTAGTGTCATGCAGATGTGGGTTTGAGGAACACAAAATGGTAAGTATCTGGTCAACATAAAGCAGTCCTTTTACTCAGGTAGTATTTGAAATACGGCAACAGTTCTCTCCTTCTCTCCCCTACCGATTCCTCTCCATGACTAGATCTTCACAGGGTGTGGGTGAGCGAGGGAATGGATAATTCAGATACGATTAAAGTAACACACTAGTGCTGCCGCGAATCGTCGACCTAACGATGACGTCGAGTATGAAATATTGTCGTTGTGATTTTTTGCTGTCGACGCATCCATTTGAAACAAACCAAATAATTTTCATGCATACCAGTAGATGGCGCTGCACTCGTCATTCACGGACCTGCCCTCAGACGGCGGCTTTTCTTCCCATCTGTTTTACAAGAAAACAAAACTATCATGGCGGAAAGTGAAGACGGTGCCGAGGCGGTCAGTAGAAGTTTATTAAGGCCAAAGGGCTCGAAGGTATGGGAATATTTTAGGCAAACAGAAAACAAATGAGTAGTTTGTATTCTCTTCTTTGGCCTACCACAGCAGCACCACCGCAGTGCACGAACACCTGAAAAGGAGGCCTACTAGAGCAATTCAGGAGCCACCGGAAAAATCCAAACCACCACCGTAAGTATTGTTTTTAAACTTTCTATGCTTGCTTACCACATATTTCTGAAAGGAAACATACGTGTGTTGATTTAAAGTTATATGTAGATTTTGTTTATAGTTGTTATTTTTAGAAACTCCGGTAAAGAGCGGTTCTTTATTTTATATTTGAAAAACAAGTCTTAAACGGTAAAGAATGCAAACTTCATGGACCTACATCTTATTATGTTTCTCTTCTCGTTTTAAAATATTTGATGTGGTAGATAATATTTTTGGTTAATAAGTTATTAAAAATACAAACAGATAACATAATAAAACAATCCAAAATGAACACATGTATTAGATTTAAACAAACTGTTTTCTTATCCTTTCTCTTAGTCATCGTCAAAGCCAAGTCACAGAATTCCTTCAAAACAGGACGTCTCACCTCAGCATGCAGCAGCTCACTGACAGCATATTGAAGAGGATTGTTAGACATGAGGCCGCTCAGTACAGTGGCGATGGTTTTCGTGCCATGATGAAAACATTTGAACCTGGCTACATTCTCCCTAAAAGAAGGTGCTTCACCAACATGATGGAACAGAAATATTCTGAGGAGCTACAAAACGTAAAAACTGCACTTTCTTCTGGCACTTCCACGATCAGCTTAGCAACAGATGCCTGGACGAGTGTTTCCTCAGAGGCTTACTTGGGCATAGCATGCCATTTCATCAATGACAAATGAATGCTCATGAGCTAGAGTTTGACAACAATGCCACTTGAAGACAGACGCACTGCAGAGAATATTGCGTACTGGATTGAAGCTGCACTTGAAAAGTTTGAAATTCCTACATCTAAGATACAGGCAATTGTACATGACAATGCAGCTAATACAGTTGCAGCCCTCAAGCTTTTAGAAGAAAGGCATGGGATATAATCTGTCCGGTGTGCTGGCCACACATTACAGCTGACAGTAAACCATGCAGCTGGCGGTAAACCATGCTCTAGAGCTTCCACAAATCCAAAAAGCTGCAAGATCCTTGGTTGAACATTTCAAAAAGTGTGAGGCTGCCAGCACAAGTCTCAAAGCAAAACAAAAACAAATGGGCAAACCTGAACACAAGCTCATTCAAGACGTTAGTGTTCGATGGAACAGCTCATACCACATGATCAGTCGCCTACTTGAGCAGAGATGGCCCAACACAGCATGTTTGTCTGACCCAGAAGTGGCACACAGAAAAAAGCATTACCTTGACCTCAAAGCTGATCAGCGGAGCCTGCTGGAAGAGTCGGAACAAGCTCTCAAACCATTTGAATGGGCCACTGTTTACCCAAGTGGGGCATCATATGTGACACCATCTTCTCTACCATCCCTAATTAAAGGAGTAGCTAAGTCCACACAGACCTCAGCTTTTGACAACAATGCTATGCAAGCATTTCAGGAAGCTGCAGCTGAAGAAATCTCCAAAAGGTGGGATGCTGAGAAGACCTACAAGGATGATGCTGCAAGTACAAGCTTAATAGCAGCTTCCCTGGATCCCAGGTTTCGCAAACTTAAATTCTTTTCTACAGATGAAAATGTGAGACTGCAGGCTAAAATCCAAGATCTTGCACACAAAGAGAAAGGGAAGGTGGTGGAGAAGTCACAGCAGCAGCACACTTTGGAGGTTCAAGCAACCACAGAAGAGAGGACAAGTGTGCCCGTCTCTTTACTGGACAAGTTGCTTGGTTCAGACTGACACATCCAGCATGACGACAGTGGTGATGAAACAGATGAAAGTGGGTTTGTGAGAGAAGAAATACTCTTGATATTTTCAGGAACACGCCTCCCCCAAAAGCACAAATCCTCTGCAGTGGTGGAAATCAAATGAAGCAAGGCTTCCTTCCCTAGCCTCCCTTGCAAAGTCCTACTTGTGTGTTCCTGCCACTTCAGCTCCTTCTGAGCGTCTCTTTCCCTCAGCTGGAAACATTGTCTCAAAGAAAAGAGCCAGTCTGAGTCCAGAACATGTGGACATGTTAACATTTTTGCGCTACAACACTGAAGTTTAACCTCATTCAACACAAAATAACACTTCTCTTGACCTGTAAAAACATGCAGTTCAAATTCAACTTACCTTTCAAAGTTCTTTAAAATGTAAATTTGCACTACTGAGCCATTAAGTCCAGTTTAGTTCTTGTTCTCAGGATGGACTTGTTTGTTTTATTTTTGTCCTAATATTTCAGAAAAAATTAACTATAAATAACAATGCCTGATGACACATCTAGGTAACATGTTGCACTGGTTTAGTAAGAAAAATACTGCACATGTTTAGTACAAATGGATTGCAACAATGTTTTATTAATGCCAAAATGGTGTCTTTGTTTACTTCTTGTTCAGTCTCAAGTTAAAAGCTTGAATTTGGTCAACAAACCTTTTGATATTTTTCTATTTACATAAAAGGTAAATAGGATTTTGTTGGAATTGGCACTTTATTTACAGGTGTGATTTTTATTTGCAAGGTTGTACTTCCATAAATGAATGTTTTGAGAAGTAAATGTTTTAAGTTTGTTGAAAATAAAATGACCTGAAACTAAATTGTTTTTTCCTTCTTAAACAAAACTAATCGTTTGGACGAATCGATTAGTCGGTAAATTAGTCGGTAGAATAATTGAAATGAAATTAGTCTTTAGTGGCAGCCCTATAACACGCACCTACATCCCAGACCCCGCTGGTTCTCTGCTGCTGCTAAATTGACCGTTAGAAGATCAGATCATGACAACTACATTAGGAGTTTTAATGAACGATCTGTTTTAGAGCTACCATTTATCGGTAGCTTGCTCTCACTGTAGCAACAATCTACATGATGATGTTTTCAAAGTGTTTGAGCAGCTGAGTGGTGTTGCATGAGCTAACTATTAATCAGCACTCCCTGCAGACCACTTC
This sequence comes from Nothobranchius furzeri, assembly GCF_043380555.1. Classification (NCBI taxonomy): domain Eukaryota; kingdom Metazoa; phylum Chordata; class Actinopteri; order Cyprinodontiformes; family Nothobranchiidae; genus Nothobranchius; species Nothobranchius furzeri. Next base: position 15,813,718 of record NC_091744.1, on the reverse strand, counting down.
CACTCCTTGTTCTTGATAGGGTTCAGGATGCCTAACAACCCTCTTACTGTGAGGTCACATTTTTCAGGAGTCATCTAATCTGATATGATTTTGGGCAGCAGTAGCTCAGTAGGTAGAGCGGGTTGTCACCTTATCTGAAGGTTGCAGGTTCGACTCCAGCTTTGACCAGAGAATGCTGCTGTTGTGTTCTTGGGCAAGACTTTTAACCTGCCTTGCCTACTGGTGGTGGTCTGAGGGACTGGTGGCACCAGTGTTTGGCAGTCTCGCTTCTGTCAGTGTGCCCCAGGGCAGCTGTGGCTACATTGTTGCTCATCATTATCTGTGTTTGAATGGACGAAGCACCTTGGGGGGTTGTAGAAGAAGGTAAGAAGGTACAGTAGTTGTCAGTTAATGAAGAGCAGGAGTTATTTTTACTCATTATTTTTGATTATGATCAGTCACTCTGAATTTAACATGCGGGCTGCACATGCATGTTAAACCCCTATTTCCTGCATTAGCTGTCATGAAAATAGATGGAAAAATACTCTGTTCAGAAAAGCCTGACAGATCCCCTCATGGACTCAACCATGGCTTGCGACGGGAAAGGCAGTTGTTGATTTAGCGTCCAGAGAACAGCGGAGAATGTCTCCGCTAGAAGAAGCTAGCATTAGCAACTCCACCGCACAGCAGAACTACTCCAGGCTTGAGTTGTTTGTGGAGATAAAACATCAACATGGCAAAGTCAGAGGAAGAGTCGTGTTGCTGTTAACCAATCAGAGGAGAGAGGTCCAAATATAAGGAAATAAGACTCCAGATCCTGCTGTCTGCTGCCACTTTCTCCTCCAGTTGACTTCGCACCTCAAAAAGGTGTGTCTGTGCTTTTTCTCCCTAGAGAACTACATACAAGGCAGTCATTCCTACTAGAGACCTCTGCAAATGGATTAAAGATGAGTGAAGTTGAGCTTTAAGTACCTGCATAGTACATTATCCATAAACTGCTGAACTCCCTGGATGGGACTTCAGCATTTAAGTCATTTACCCCAGAGCTTTAAGTTTTAGTTTTTACTGGAATGTTTGCATATCTACAGTAAACCAAAGTAAGAGTTTAGGAGTAAATGCTCTTTTGAATGTGTATTCCTTCGTTTCAAGGGCCAACCACCTGGAAAGCTTTTACATATTTTACTGAAGAACTAGCTAAGAATTACCCCGCACCTGTTTATGAGTCAGTGTTAAAACAAGCATTTAAATAGTTGTAAGACTTTTACTTTCTGATTCTGCATTCAAAGCACATTTCTAGAGTCAAACAATAATCACAGAATATGTTACAACGAAGGATATAATAGTTTAGACACAGTATACCTAAATAGTTATGCATACACACTCAAACACATGTGCATAAACATCCTCACACATACTCCTAGACCCAGCTGCCCAAATTAGCATGAGTTATGATGTCAGAGTGATCAAAAATGTTTTATTGCTGGATGAAATACAACAGCTACACATGTTCCTGAAGGCTGCACCTGATCAGATTGTTCTCTGAGGAGGGTCAAGCAGAGGGGAAGTAAGTTAATAGAACCTCTCCAAAATTTACTTATGGGCTGTCTGCAGCTGCTGTGGTGGAAAGGACGGGACACACAGAGAAATAACGAGCAGAACTCTCCGACTGGACTCTGCAGAGAGTTTAACGTGCCTCCGCCTCTCTCTGTGTGCATCCGATCTTCAACTGAAAGTTCTCAGCTCGCTGTCCACTGCATGGACCTAGGGTAGGATACTACCAGGTCCATTGTTTATAATGCTCCTTCATCATTTAGAAGTTTTTACTGGTGATCTTTATGTGACGTGTTGATTCTATAATGATCCTGTAGCTTTGACCCTTTTTCACAGCTGTTTTTCTTCATATTTGTTTAGAATTTTTAGCCCTTTGATGTTTAGCAGTAGCTCAGTACTTGTTTGTTACAACTCTAATTAAATTAGGTTAAAGTATCTTAATATCTGCAAAAATGCTAGCCTAGAATATCGATTATCATTTGCCGAAGTAAAATGATTTTGCTCTGCATGTCAGTCTAACAACGGTCTAGGCTGTTTGAAAGACAACTGTAGATCCCACCCCACTGGAACCTCCACACCCCCAGCTAGTATTACAGTGGGCCAATCACAGCACTCTATAAGCCAGGTGGTGGTGGTGGTAGTGTGTTAGTGTTATTGAGTGAAACTAAGGTGGCAACAGCTCTGTAGCAGTCCAATCACAGCGCTCTATTGGTTTGGTGGGTCAATCACAGCTCTCTGTTGGTGGGCAGGATGTTACTGAAAAAACAAAGATGATGATGGCTTGTTTGAAACAGTTTTGGCATCAACTTTGGACCATTTACACTTTTGTTTAAGTCAAGAGCAGATAGAGGTACTTAACCCTTTAGGCACCATAGTTTTTTCAGTAAAATATGAATTTTTTATATCACTATTTAAAGAGCTTGTAGCTTAAATCTTGTTAGAGATAGAGGAATATTGTAAATTAGAAAAATCTTCAGTATGAGCCAAGTTTTGTGAAGGGAACAAATTCACTCACATAATTTGCATATTATGACGTCATCAGGTGGCAGCCATATTGGATTGCATCACATTTGCAGATTTTTGTTGTTTTATGTTTTTGTATTATTTTCTTGGTGTTTTTATTGTTTATGATACATATAAACATATTCCTATGTAGACATATATAACTATGTATGTATATGTATAATATTTATTACTTTATTGGTATTTTGTTATGTTTACTGCGTATCAATCAAGAACACTGTTTTTGGTGCTTCAGTGTCATGAAAACATTTCACTCATCCCTTCTTTGGTTTATTTTGTTTATAATATATACATACATACATACATACATACATATATATATATATATATATATATATATGTATATATGTATATGTATATATATATATATATATATATATATGTATATATATATATATATATATATATGTATATGTATATATATATATATATATATGTATATATATGTATATAATCCTCAATCTCAGACTTTTCCACAAGCCCCATGCAGAACTGAATGAACGCTTTCATTTCTGGGACAGTTGCATCGTACCAGTCATTATGTCTGGAGCTAGATTTCAGTTCCTCCCTCTCTAAATACTGGTGAGCATATCGGTTAGTTTCAGTTGTGATGAGGGTCCAGAATTCCTCATCCAAAAAAACTGACAGAAAATCAATGTGTTCTGAATTTGACAGATCCCTGTCTCCACAGTATCCAGCTGGCTCATCAGAATGCCTGATCCACTTGGAATACTGTTCCTCTTCTCCCAAACTAACCCAGCCATCATCATCATTATTGTCACTGTGGCTGTGTTGGGCCACCCTCCCCTGCTAGCAGTGATTTTTCCCCCCGCGGTTTCTCCCCCTCCTGCTGCAATTCCCACGGTTTACACCCCCGGGGCAGAATCAATCACCAGAGGAGTTTTTACCGGCAGCTCATTTCTGCTGCTGTGGCTTATTAAATCCAACACTGCTGCTTGTCGCAATTCTGCGACTTTGGCACTTAATGGGTTAAATTGATTTAGAAAAAGGATGTATTTGTATCTTCTTTGATGGAGTATGGCAAACTGCCTCGTTAACCAACATCAGCGGTGAGTACATCACGTTGTTTGTTATCCAGTAGAATGTGGAGACAGTTTGAAAGACAACCGTAGATCCCGCCCCACAACTGAGATGTCAATTGGCCATGGCCGGACTATACAATCACATAAATAGAATGGCTTGCCAGGCTCCTGAAAACCCCTAAAATACATCCAGAAATCAACTAGACAGGGAAACAGTCAAGTCAGAGGAACCCAGTCTCTTCTACATCACAGGGAAAATTGCCAGTCATAAGCTAACCATTAGCAAAACTCATTTGGACTTGCGTCATTAAGTGCAGATAGAACATCAGCTTTGCATTTTTACCCAAGAACGAAGAATAAACGGTGCCTGTGGAAGTGGCATAGCTTTTAGCCAATCAGAGGTGACGTGTTTGCATATCATGAATATTAATGAGCAAGGCTTCTTATGCTGATGCCCCCCCCCCCCCCCCCACACACACACACACCTTCATGTACTTCTTCCTGAAACAGGAATGCCAGAGCTCCTGGTCTACAGAAAATAACTCACAAGGTATTTCCTCATACTAGAGACCACAAACTATTGAATGCAACCTTTTATTCCGTTTACCCTGAAATATTTTACTAATAAGTTTACCTGTTTCATGAATTGAATACAGCCCAATTGTTGAGACTGATGATCAAGCAGAAGGATAAACGTGTGTGTTTGTACAGGTAGTGTTGTGTAAATGTTGCTAGGAACCATAATCTTGATTCACATTTGTCCTGTTTCAGAGGGCATCGTCTCCATCGTACTGTTTTTACTTTCTCATCCCATTGAATCAAATCTGATTCCATCTCTCTTGGTTGAAATCTGTGGTCAACACTACCTCGATGACAGACTCACCCATTACTCATCTCTCTCCATCATTTATGTATTATTTTTTGTTTGGTTTTGTCCCCACCACCTTTCTTTATCACTGTCTACCTCCAATACATTTTACCCTTCGTTGTATTCCACTCACTACTGTATTTTCTCTTCACACACACACACACACACACACACACACACACACACACACACACACACACACACACACACATACATACACACACACACACACACACACACACACACACACACACACACACACACATACACACACACACACACACACACACACACACACACACACACACGAACAGATTAAAGGTGAGTAAACTGCACACTGAATAGAAGTGGCTCTGTCTCGGTTTGAATGTTTGGAAATTTTTAATAGATGCAAGTCAGCATAATCCCCTGCAATAGCATTAAATTAGAGCCATGCACAAATATACACACTAATACAAACCTACTCTTGTGCACATAAGTGAACAATGACTCCATGATTTCATGGTTAGCATAGCACGAGTGCAGTGCATGGTATTTACATTTTCTGTGGTGACACCAAACTCCTTTATTTCATACCTTCATACCTCCACCCTTCACTACCCCATTCAGCGTACCTATCACAATCTGTCTCATATATATTCTTTACTTCTCTTCTGAGTTTCAATAGCTGTATTTCGGCTCTCTTTATGGCTGTTGGGTGGTTTGGGGAGCTGAATGTCAAACGCTCTTTCAGGTTAGCCTTTCTTGCCTTCACCTCGCTGAATGGAGCAGTCCTCTTACTCAACCCTGTGTGCTTATTTTCTCGTATTTTGTCATACAATGCTGCAGAGCGGAACCTCACACATGCATATCCCTCTAACCAGCAGTCTGGTTACACTCCTCTAGGGAATAGCTGCACTGTGCTGGACGACCCGGCTTTTTCCTCAGGGAAATTTTATAGGTTTAAGGCATCTGACGTGTGTGTGTGTGTGTGTGTGTGTGTGTGTGTGTGACTACTTGGATGAGACAGTGATTCGCTGCGTGAGAAAATGTGGCATGATAAAGGCGTTATGATGCTGAGTCTATCTAATGATGTTGTCACTCCTTCTGTCTGTCTGAGCTATCACAGGCGGGGATCGAATCTGTGAGGCAAAAAAACCCAAAACAACAAAGTAAAAGAAAGGAAAGGGAGTGCTCCAAGACGAGATGGTGTGTAGCTGTGGGAGAGTTTTCTTTTCCCGTACTGTGCTAGGGTGCAAAGAGTTGAAAATATATGTTTACTTCTATGATAGTACAGAGAGTTTTTCACTTAATGCCTCATTAGAGACAGACGGAGGAGAGACGGGGGAAAGTGAACAATGTACGGAGAGTGGAGTATTTTTTTTTGTGTGTGTATTTTTTCTGGTGTGTCCAGCATTACTTAGTTTGTTCAGCATATAAACAGCTCTTAATGACTGTTATCTATTATATTTTTATCCAGTTGGTGCTGAGATGGGTTCTGTGATTAGTACTTGTCTGTGCACGTATACGAGTAGAGCAGAGAAAAGCCAAGCCGCTGTGATTTTGGCATGTGACGTGAAATATTAGAATTTTGAATCAAATGTTGTTTGATTAAAATCTGCTGTTGGATACAGAAAAGCAGTTTCTGTAAGGTTTTGGTCGCAGCGCTTAAAAAACGAGTATTTTGGCTTTGATTGTACTAGGTGATAACCCCATCCTTGATACTACAGTACATTCTACATTACCTTTTGCCAAAGTGCCGCCAGCTTTCCAGTTTGAGTGAATCATAAGTTTCGTTTAGTCCATCTGCATCTTTGGACAGCTTTTGTTTTGATGTGATTATCTAAATGCCACTACACACGGTGTCATCGGTGATGGCGTCCGCTTCTTCTCTTTGATTAGTTGAACCTGTCTGGGCGCAACACATCTGGTATCGTATTTGAATGTGTGGTTTTTCCGGCCCAACGAATCATAAAAGCTTTAGCACCTATATATGAATAGCATCTCCTGTTCTATCTGTAAAGAGAAACAAGTCAGTCTTATTACCTTTGGCAGATGTCACACAGGTCCTTTTGTTTTGATCTAGGAATATTCACTGACTCCTTCTTGCAGATCACCTAAAGTTCTGAGATAATTTTAGCTTCTCTTGCATGTACAAATCTTTTGAGCTTTTATTGTGGAAGTTACTGTTGAATTCTGAGGATGTTTAGATCATTGTCCCGTCTGACAAGTCAACTGTGTGACATTTGCATCAAGATCTAATTCAATCTGAAATCTAGCATTTATTGAAATGCATTTTGCCTCAGTGTTTTTTGCAGCCACATTCAGAGTATTTTGAAGCAGTTTTATCTGTTGACAAGGTGCTTTTTTTGTTCAAATCCAGCTTTTTCTTCTTCAAACACACTCTGGGTCGTTCCTTTAAAGCCTTTTTATAGCTGTCCCCTTTGAGACAGTCATTTATCTTTATTTTCTCACCCTCAGCTGCTTGTTTGGAGTTTATGATTGTGAGGTGTTCCCATAAATTATGAAAATCACAACATTTCAGTAGTGTGCTGTTGCTGGATGACATGGGTGTTTAACCTGCTTTGTGAAAAATATAGTAAAAATAAAATGTTGCATTAGGGTGGCAGGTTCGTGTTTGTTTGTGTGAGGCCTTAAGACTTTACATGTTGAAACAGTTTATTTTGTCTCCAGTGTGCTGGAGCTTAAAGAGGCACATCTCACTGACTGTGTGTGTGTGTGTGTGTGTGTGTGTGTGTGTGTGTGTGTGTGTGTGTGTGTGTGTGTGTGTGTGTGTGTGAGAGAGAGAGAAGAGATTTATCAGGAAGACTTTCTTATTTAGCGTGCATATCAGTTTGAATCCAAATAGAAAATATTTTATTCACACAACTTTCTTGTTTTTTAAACGTTATTGTTTTCTTACTGCACATTTTCTAACTTATATTGTTACTCTGAAGTCCCCCACAGTCAGCCATAACTAGGGATGGTACCTTTGACATTTGAATCGATCTGGTACTAATTCCCGGTACCTACGAATCGATACCGGTACTTAACGGTACCAATTTTCTATACTTTTGAGTGTTTATTATTTTAATTCTCTTTTATAATTAAATATATATTTTTCTCAATATATAACAATATTTGATAAATATTACGATAAATAACATTCAACTGTTTGTATTTTAACATCGTCCTTGTAGTTTTATAAGCTGATAATTAAACTGAAGCAAACATCTTTACTGTGAACTAAATTTACTGTGTATCTTCATTCCTTTTGCCATCTTTTTTCATTTGATTTTTCCTACTGGGAAGTTAGAATTTCCGAGGAGAAAGCGAACACACCATTAGCTGATAACAATGGTAGCAATGGAAGCTAACATACCAAGCTAACGTTATCTTTAATAGTTTATTTAGCTGCTGGAGCAGATTAAAACGATGATGCCTCACACTTAGATCGTTGTCGCTGGTTTCATCTTCACCCAATCACCCGTCACATTTAAGCCCTTTTCAGACTGACATTCTGGAACATTTGCGGACAATTCAATCCGGTTTTTAACCGGAACTGTGTTTTCAGACACACCACTTTTGTACCGGAACTTGTCCTTTCGGCTGCGTTCACACAGCAGGGGAAAGTTCCAGATGTCTGACGGCGGCGGGGGGTGCGGTGGGGTGGTGGGGGGGAATCGGACTTATGTTAAGAAGAAGAAGAAGAAAATATCATTTCTATAGTGCCTCTCAAGATAAAAATCACGAGGCGCTTAAGCATAATTCTGCGCACACGAAGACGCATAAGAGACCTGGATGATGAAGCTCAATGGTTAAAGGAATCACTGAAGCGGTGTGAAGAGCTCCGTCGCGCGTCTAGGCGGTACCGTAGGAGGAGAGCTGCCGTGGTTCGCTGCATGCTACAGCAGCGGGCTATATAGGTGCGCACAGCGTCCCCCGGTCCCCTCCTCCTCCCCCTCCCTCTTGTCCGGAACTTTACCTCACCAGTCTGAAGCAGCCACCTTGTCCGTAACAAGTCCGGACCTGTTACTAGGGGCTTCGCCCGGATAAATTCCGGAACACGTTATCCGGATGTTTGTATTCAGACAGAAAGGTCTTACGGACAGATTCCGGAACATTTCCGTTTTTCATGGCCTGTCTGAAGGGGGCTTTAGTAAAGTGAAGCCAAACTTTAGAGCGCGTTCATGTTCTTCTAGTCGGGAATTTGGAGTTCCGAGGAGATATTGAACGCACCCAGGGTTTCCCTTACATAGGCGTAGCCGTGGCGGGCCGCCACAGCTGAAATCCCACCGCCACGCCTACAACATCCCAAGTTTTATTGATGTTTTTTTTTTTTTGCGCCGTTTCCCGAAGAAGCAGCAGGAACTACTGTGTTGTTGCTTGTGATCACAGCCGGCAGGTAATAAGGAGGAGGAGGCAGGGCAGGGTGGTTACAGCTATGAGCGTACGGATAAAGCATTTTTGACGAATACGAGCAAGAAACGAGTGTAAAACTCGAAAATATCTGTAATCGTGCTGAATGAAATCCTCATTGGGTAACTGACTGTCTTCACGCTCTGTGATTGGCCTGTCAGATAGAGCGCCCGCCCCTCCCTACACACAAAACTGCAGCCGGGAGCTCAGTCAGCTCGGTCCAGGCATCAACGCACACACACACACACAGACAGTAAAGCCGGGCGGACACTGTGCGACTTTTTCACTTTTTTGAGCAGATTTTCCACTCGTGCGAGAATCCACAAGATCGGGGCGAGTTTTGCGCTGAGCGTGGTGTAGTTTACCGGGGGTTACGAGAGGCGATTAACACAACGTGACCAGCTACCAATCAGCAATCGTGAGCTCGCACGGACTTCTGGAGTGTTTAATATTTATCTCGTTCCTCATGAGGGTTGAAGCGGCGCAGCGAGCAGCTGCGACCCAAAAAGTATCAGAACCGCTCACGGCGCATTCGCAATCCTGCATCAACTCCGCTCACCCGCTATTTCCCCAATAACACACGTTGTTCGTTTTTATTTCTGCATGTTTTTTACTCACAAAGATTGTCAGGAAAGCGTGTTTGTCGTGTTCATGTCAAATTAAACTGATCACTAAACACAGATTTACTTTCTTTATTTCGTTTCCTCATCCAACCCCCATAAATCCCTGTGTGTCCTCCTGCAGCACTCCCGAAGGACAACAGGCAAAACAACACAAAAAAGTCTGACGTGTTGTGTAAAAACTGCTATTTTTAGCATATTTTAGGTCCAACGTGTTGCTACCAGACGTACAGTGAGCACATGACTCGTGAGATCTACCCTGCGCTGAAGTCCTACAGTTTGAGCTGAAGCTGTGTTACGAGTGAAAAAGTCGCACAGTGTCCGCCCAGCTTATTATAATGTTCACTGTAATGCACCTTGATGTTCTTAACAAATAAATTAAATCAAATATATTGGTCAATAATGCCAAATATGTAAATTTGGGTTTCAGTCATTTTTATACTGGCTTAAAAATACTTCATTAAGTCTACTAAGCAGGGGTGTAGAACGTTTTTAATAGGGCCAGCCCAGTAATGATCTTGGACCAAAATAAAGGGGGCAGAGAGTCAAATAAAGGGGGCAAAAGATGATGTTTTTCCAGACGCCAAGAAAAATTAAATGCCAAATCCACCCTGCAAAGTGTGTCACTGAGAGTTTAAAACAGAAATTATTCTTGTGCAAATATTGGTGTATTCACCTTTGATACTAGTTATTAAAATGCAGCAGTCACTGGTTTGGTGCAGTTCAAAGTGGAGTGCATCAAATAAAACAATATTAACATAAAGGTGAGACATGTCATAATCCCCCCCCCCCCCCCCCCCCCCCCCCGCCAACACCACCTCCACCACAGCTGGAAAAATTCCTAGGGGAAACACTGGCACCATTAGCGAAACGGAAGCTAACATATTAAGCTAATTATATTTACCTACCGGAGCAGATGAAGATGATGTCTCACTTAGATCGTTGTCGCTGGTTTCATCATCTCCCAGTTACCCATCACATTTAGTGAAGTGGACCCAAGCTTTAGCGTGCGTTCTTTCTACCATGCTGCTCTGTTTACAACTGGTTCGCAGCGAGCGACAACATAACGCTCTTGCGCATGCGCAGCTGTCTAGGCAAGTTCTCGTTATAATGGACAGGTACCGAAACAAGGCACCGTTTGAAATGACGTGAATCGGTGCACGGTCGGTACTATGGAATTCGGTTGGTACCTTAAAAAGTACCGAATTCGGTACCCATCCCTAGCCCTAACAAACCTGACCCATTAGGACATGGCCACAAGAGCTCTGAGCTTGTCCTGTGGAGTTTGGTCCAGGATATCGACCCTTACCATCCTGATTTTCAATGCTGAGGTTTCCGTAGTTCAGATTTGTTTGCTGTTCATCTGTTTGACGTTTGATCTGTTCAGACTCTCAGTAGCTTAGGGGTTTGGATGCCTTCGGCTATTTGAGTGCCACCATACATTGTTCTGTTAATGTCTTGTTACCGTTAGGCTAATCAATTCACACAAAGGTGGTGCTTGATAGCAGGGATAGACCAGTATGTTTTTTTTTTAAATTGCTGATACTGTTGCTGATGGTCATGGTCAGCCGATGGGAGAAATATGCTGCTTATTTTCCACCTTATCTGCATGCTAAACCGTCTCTAACAACAACAGTGGATGCAAACTTTCAATTCAGTTATAGCTCCAAATCAGAGTCGTTTCAAGGTACTTCACAAAGTAAACATTCCAATGCCGTTCCGGTCATTAGGCCAATCAGTAAAAAGTTTCCTATATATGGAACCCAGCAGATTTCATCGAGTCACTGACTTGTGTCAGAGTCTTTACAGTAATCATCATACTAAGCAAGCATGCAGTGACAGTGGAGAGGAAGAAACCTCCGGAGGATCCTGACTCAGTATACACACACACACACACACATACACACATACACACACACACATACACACGCACACACATACACACACATACACACACACACACACACATACACACACAAACACACACACACACACACACACACACACACACACACACACACACCAAGTAGTGTTTCTATGGTTGCATTGTGATTTATTTGCAAGTATTCAGTTTAGTAAAATATAAACTATTGCATTTATCCTAGTGAATCTATAATTAAACAGGTAAACTAGTAGTAGCACATTCAATGTCAAAGAAAGTAAAATGTTATTATCAGGAGAGGGAGAATGATTAAGTGGTTAGCAACAGTGTTTAAGTGTCTCAATTTTTACACCTTGAAGCCAAACTTTCATGAAGAAAACATTTATATTTTTGATTTATCTATTTACTTCTTATGAAATATTTATGTTGCTGACATTGCTTTGTCTTACTGTAATAAACAAAGTCAAATTTCTGTTTTAGTGTTTATTAAAAATAAACTTTCACTTGAACCATTGAACATTTTAACTACCTACATTCTGGTTGATGCAGCTGTTTGTATTTCAGAGATTAAAGTTTTATGTAAATGTCCGTCTAACAGAGAAAATCAGAAGACAAAGCGAGTTTCGTTGAGCTCCATCTGACATTACTCTTCTCATCAACCATCTTGGTCGTTACAGAGGAACCAGTGTCAGTCTGAGATGAATGGCTCAGTCGTTAATCCTCTCCTTCCTGTCAGGATTGGATTGATTGATTCATTTCTAATTTTAACAAAGATCACAACATTTGGGGTGAACACTGCAAAGATAAGAACTCTGGGTTAGTTCTTACGTATAACCTGGTATCATCTGCCAACAACAGCCAGTCAGATGAGTCTGAAGGGGCTAATTTGAGTCGACAGGTTTGTTATATGTTGAGATCTAAAGATGTATCGTGTGCGCTTGTCGGAGTGAGCACATCCCCCACCACCCCGCTTGCTGAGGGTTGTAAAAATGAGACGTGGGTGTCTCAGAGGTGATTGTGATGTCCCTGTGGGCCGAGCAGCAGATGGGCCACTGCGGCTTCTCCATCCCCATGCTGCCTTCACTCTCTTCATTAGCCACCTCTGAGGTCATGCCCTCATCTTCTTTTGCTTCTCCCCCTCGTCACCATTTGCCCCCTCAGTCTCAGCCCCCAACCCATGCTATCTAACTTTTTTCACTTTTCCCGCTCACACCCTGCTGCAACCTCTATCCGTCTCCCAAACTTTAATTCTCCCCTCCGTTCTTTCAGAAATGTACCTCTGTCCCTTTTTCACTTAGTATCTTCTCTGCACCTAACATTATCTCTCTCCCCTTCCCTCACACTCTCCCTCCCTGCTGCACCTGTTGCTCCTGAACCATCACTCTGCTATGAACACCTCTTTTCATCATCCCCTTTCCTCCCCCATCTGTTTCATTCTTGCGTTTTAGCCAACTGACCTGGTTCATAGGATTATGAAAGTTTCCCTGAGGGGGGTTACTGTTGTGGTCTCTGACAGGTGTGTGTGCATGTGTGTGTGTGTGTTGCTTGCAGCTTCTTTATTCAGCATGTGAGATTAGTGAAGCAGCAGTTAGGTGCTAGTATGTCTTCTCAGTTGCTTTGAATACAATAATTTCAATTAGTGATGACCTTAAGCTTAGCGACTGCTAGGTGTGTGTGTGTGTGTGTGTGTGTGTGTGTGTGTGTGTGTGTGTGAGCATTCGTTTGACTGTGTTCATGTGCTCTTAAAGAAGCACGGAAAATGAGCTGCCATAAGTGGTTACGTCTCATTATAATGCCTTTTAAAGGCTGCACGGCCACACTATTTTAGCACTTTTGTCCTCACTTAACCTGAGACGAATAGGATATACACACACTGTACTGATGTGAAGCAAAGGAGTCCAAAGCTGCGGTTCAATTGTAGAGATTGTGTGTGTGTGTGTGTGTGTGTGTGTGTGTGTGTGTGTGTGTGTGTGTGTGTGTGTGTGTGTGTGTGTGTGAATTTTTGCCTTTCAGCTCCAAAGACAGTATTTAAATCTCTCTGACACCTATAAAGACCACTGTGGTGTAGAACTCATGACAGCCTTCGTTTCAAGCCCCTCCTTGACAACAATGATAGAAATTTTGCTCTCAACGATTCACTTTGGTGTGCGCCGACTGCTGCAGGGGAGAAGATGTACAAAGGGGGAGACAGACAATCATTTAAAAACTGTGAGAGGGAAACAGGTGAAGGCTGCAGGTGAGGGAAGGTGAGAAAAAAGAGAAATTTAAAAAATGTATTTTCTGCTTGCATTCATCTCGCTAGTTAGAATTTGTCTCTAACATTGGACAAAAGTGATTCCTTCAAAGGAGTTGGACAAAAGAGTTTAGCTGGTTTGATTTGCTTGGTTTAAGTAGATCCTGGGCGAAGCTGAACCTGAATGGAAACTATTTCATAAAAGATGATATTTGAAGACTAAGTATACCTATGCAGGAGATTTTGCAGAGTGATTCTGAATCAATTTTCTTTTATTTATTCATTTATTCTCACAAATTCTAAAAAATGAACTGTTTCTACAAAAGCGTTTGGGAAGGGAACGGGATAGCCCACAACAACCCAAACCTATTGTTTCACCAGTATCTTGGACTTGGTGTGTGTTATTGTCCAGCTCAGGTTTTAATAGCAGACATGCTCCATAAATGTTTCAGCCCCAGATTTCACATCCATCCTAAAAACGACTATGCTGCAGCTCACACCCCATAAACACTTGTTACATTCCCACCAGACCTCACACACCGGTCTGCTCTCCTGTTGCCGACTCTACTGTAACTCCTCTTTGTTCTGTTTCACGTTGTGTCTCATCCCTGTCTTGTGTATAAAAGGAAAATAGGAGAGTGGAAGGCATATGTAGCCGAGTGTGTTGGAGTGTAGCTGAAGGATCATTTCTGATAGGCAGCTGTGATAAGTTAGGAACCTGGACTTTGATCTTTCTTCTTTGTTGTATTGGAAAAATCTGCGACAAAAACTCCCATCCCAACGCCGCACGGGGAACAATGGAGACGTGTGAGACACTGAGTGTGTATTCCCGTTTCTCTCACTGTTCTTTAAATTGCTCTTTCTAGCTATAAAACCTGGTTTTCTACCATCGTTTTACAGCTTTTTGTTTATAGGGATCCCAGCATAGAGATATTCACACTCACTACGTATCGAAGCAGCAAACCTAAAGAAGCTGTTCATCTTAGTTTTATTTGTTTTTTTCATATAATACAGTTTTATTTTTCTAGGATTATTTTCCTGACCCCCTTTCAGAGAACAGGAATGTATTCTTTACAATTGTGCAAAAAGTATATGTACAGTATATAATATATGGCTGCAAGGAGACTAATTTGATTTTCTTTCTTTCCCTTTTGCTGATTTTCTGCTGCTGCCGCTCTGCGATTGGACAAATCTGCTTCCATATAGGTGAGTTGAATAACCTTTCAGTATTAAAAATGTCCTAGAATTTGAAACCCCCTTTACCTTGATGTTGTTTTATATGAGCAGCTTGGGGTGTCTTGTGTAGTTAAACAAATACCATATTGACCCGAATATAGGACGACCCCGATGATAAGACGACCCCCATTTCCAAGACTAATCTTCAGGAAAAGACAAAAAGAAAAAGACTTTTAAATAAACTATTTTTATTGAAAATTTGAGAACAAACACTGAGCAAAAATACTATTTTACTGCAAACTATCATAATTTTGCTGACATGTGAAATCAAAAGTCAAATGAGGCTTTTATTCAGACGCCCCCTGCCTCGCTGTACACACATGCTGCTGCGGTCCCGGTTTACCATCGTCCTCCTCACTTCCATCTAGTACATCCATGCGTACAGTGTTTGACACCTCTGCTGAATTGACCACCATCATCTTAATTTTCTCATAACTCTGCCTTATAGCTTGTTAACTTGCCCCACTTTTGGTTAGGGATGCACCGATGGATCAGCATTTGATCGTAATCGGCCGATAGCGCCCCTATCGGTTTTGATCGGAGTTTTCAAAATAGATCAAAGCAGACCGATCAGGTAGGGTTGTCACGGTAACCGGTGTAGCGGTAAACCCCGGTAAAAAAAAAAGTTGACAACAATAATAACCGTCTTGTTTTAAAAAAAAACAACTATATTATCTCGGTAAGTTTACCGTGGCTGCGGTGTAGGCACAGTGACCCTTACCAGCCACCGTATCATCTGCTGAAGTTGCCGGCGGCACATGCACACTTTGTTATTTACAACCAAAACTTTCTTGAAGCTAAAGCTGAAATAATGGCCAAAGGAGGAGATGGCAGCGCTCAGGACATTTATTATCCCTCAAAGAAGACAAAGTGGGAAGTACGGGCATCTTTTGGATATCTGAAGAATGCCGAGGGACAGTTTATAGAAGATGGCTATCCTGTTTGCAGCACGTGCAGAAAAAGTGTCTGTGAAAGGCAGCAACGCTTCAAATCTCATGACACATCTGCGTGACCATCACCCACAACTCTACAGTCAACGCAAGGCAAGCTAACGTTAGCGTTTTAGCTAAAATGCGTGATCCGAGGATTTGGGTTGAGGGAGATTGCAACGAGTCACTATATAAAGCAGCCAAAGCGCCGCTACCTGCATATAAACCGTGTCATGGACACCGCCATGTTGAAATGACGCTATGCATTACGGGGCTCCCAGCGGCAGATAAGAGTTGGTCTCTCTCCTAGAATAATTATAAATTTAACAATGATTACTGCCTGATGACATTTTCCCACATCTGCAAAGCTCACTGGAAGGACACAAACCGAGGACAATATTTTCCTGATATAGGGTTTATTACTCAAGTAAGGGTAAAAAAGTATCTGATTAGAAGGCTACTTGAGTACTGAGTATCATCTGATCTAATATTTTAAAATGATGACATCAAACAGACATAAAATAAGAAGTTATGGGCAAATATTGGTATTTTAAAGACTAAAGGGAACAAATGTAAACAAATAACAACATCATTACAAAATAACACATTTTAGGCTAAATTTAGACACAAACTGAGGACAATATTTCCTGACATACAGGGTTTATTTAATTGTGTGAAAATGTAGCACGTTTAAAAAAAATACCGCGATAAAACCAAAAACCGTGATAATTTTGGTCACAATAACCGTGAGGTTACATTTTCACACCGTGACAACCCTAATACAGATCATTTTAGATTAGGTTGCATTTCCTTTATTCCCAGATTATGTAGTTTGTAGCACTCATTATAATGTTGTAGAAAATTTCTGGCCAATCCACGTGATCGGTATCGGTGATCGGTATCGGTGATCGGCAGCAAAAAACCTGATCGGTGCATCCCTACTTTTGGTCCACTCTGCTCTGGGCCTCTCGTCTCTATTTTTATATCCTGTTGAGAACACACAGCCTGGTGCCCTCTGCTGTTTTGGGCGTGTAATGACTCCAAACAAATATCCGCATTTGTAAATGCTTAGACCGCGATTATAAGATGACCCCACATTTTAAAATGCGGACAGTTTCACCCTGTTCACTGACTGGTGGGGGGAAGTGTTGTTAATAATTAGCGTGACATATTGAAGGTGTGGCGTGAGAGCGTGTGAAGAGGGTCAAATGTGTGTGTCTCATGCTCAATGCGTGAGAGTTGGCTGCACCGCTAATGCTGCCTCCAGCCTGAACTACTGCTGATGCTAGCTTTAGCTAAGTTGCTGCTTATTCTAGCTCTAGCCACACACACACACACACACACACACACACACACACACACACACACACACACACACACACACACACACAGATTTGCTAGCTTCAGGCAGCCACAGAGCCATTGAGGTAACCGGCCAGTCAGCACAAAGCTCATTGAATATTCATATCCTGGCCTAGCGGGCAGGTCTATTCGATGTAGCTCTTTTTTATTGAGTTGTGTTTGGTCATTTGTCAGGGCTCCTGGGCCATTGTGAGCCCCAACCAAAGTTTGTATGCTACATAGAGGCTCAAAGAACAGTTTCCAACTGGAAAAAGCTAAACATTTTCTTGGACAGTAAGAAAACCATATTTGTGAAAAATCCTGTTGTGCCTCTGATCATGAACTGTCTAAACTCTATATAATGGTTTTACTTTAAATTGCTAGTCACAAAATGTTGTCATGTCATCAGTTAAAAGTGTTTTAAGTGGGTCTGCAAGCATCTCGGTGTCATTAACTGACACACATCCCGGTTGTCCTTTGATCAGATAACGTGTAGTGTTTGCCTCTGCTTTTTAACTGGCTGAGCGGCCGCTGTCCCCTGCTTCACCACAAGTCTCATAAACATGATTTATAATTGTGGCCACAACGTCAGCATGGTAATTTTGATGAGACACACAGCAGAAGTTAATGTTGCAACACAAGCTCTTTCCTGTTTACTTAGATTGAAATGCTGATTTTAAAGGAAAACCACAAAGTTTCTTAGCTTTTATGTCACCAGGATGATTTTTAACACCATCGGGAGAATTTAGTCTGATTAAAAACATTTAATTGTGCTTCGGCAGATCATTAGCTGCAGAATTTTGTCTGGGATTGGGAATAGTGCAGAGCAAAAATAAATCACTCTTTTTTGAATGAAATTACAATAAAAGTTGAGCATGCAGTGACTCAACAGGTCAACTATTTTAATTACCTTTTAAAGGTTTTGTTGAGCTCAGTGAGTAATAAAGGAAAACATTAGAAGGAAGGCTTTTGTCTTTAATGTGTTTTTCTTTTCTATTTTTAACTCACATCTCACATCTCAATTATTGGAAGCAATTTAACCCTCAAAGTTGCAATCTAGCAACTTTTTAATGCAGTTAGCAAAGAGTGAATACTAAAATCAGTAAGTATAATGTTTTAATTATCTTTCTCTTAATTCCTTAAAGGGGTTGGATATGTAAGAAGACTAGGTGTACTCATGTGTGTGTTCGCTAATTTCCCTCCCCAGTATTCTTTGAGTTTTACATCTGCTGAGAAGGATTCAGACAACACATGCTACAGCTGCACCTCCTGCAGCCATTTCATTTTTTTACTTTTCTTTCTGAAGGATATGAGAATTGATAGGAGCGGGTGGTCTTGCCATAGCTCAGTAGTTTTATGTGAAGACAGAACTTGGAATGAATTTCTGCAAACTACTGAAGCCATTATCTTTGCATGATGATGCAATTTATTTTCCTGTCACCTTAATGGATAGATTAGCTGTTCTGTTATGTAAAAACTTAAAAAGTGTGTGTAGACAGAGAGGAAAATATGAAACTTCACATGAACCCGGGGAGACGCTCCATCTAGACGTTATTGCTGAATATGTAGCTGTGCAATAAGGAGAGTAGATCTAATCATAGAAGTGCAACATTGACCTGCCCCGTCACTTCCTGACAGGTAAAGGAGATTTTTTATCAAAATGAATAGTCCTAATACAATTCATACAACTATACAGTCGACAGTTGCAGATGCCACACCGTCCGCACAAAGGCTTATATGTATATTTTAAACGAAGTGAGTTTGACACTCTAGTTTAAGATCAGCACTTGTCTTTGCCCCATTTTCATGCATTTTCTCCGCTAGGAGAGTTTAAATTACTCAATCAACTTCATTCCCCAGTTTCTTTATACTGCCTTCATCTTATTGATCACAGTGAGGAACAGAAGTTAGACATCATGGAGGGGTCTGAAATTTACATTGTAGGTGCACTCCCACTGTGAGAGACAGCCCCCTCTCCTCTAGATCATCCAGAGGGTCATTGGCGAACTTCAAACGGGCCTGGATAGGACTTGAGCAGGGGAACCTTCTGTGCAATGCGGGATTTAACGCTTGGTTCTGGATTGTGGCTTTCTAGCACCGGGGTTCCCTATCCCTGCCCCACCAGGTGAGATTTTACATGGAGCCCCCCATGCCTCTGCTGCTCTAACAGTTGCTGCGTGTTCACCAAGCTTCTTGGTAATTACCCTAT
The DNA here is from genome assembly GCF_043380555.1 of Nothobranchius furzeri. Lineage (NCBI taxonomy): Eukaryota > Metazoa > Chordata > Actinopteri > Cyprinodontiformes > Nothobranchiidae > Nothobranchius > Nothobranchius furzeri. The sequence goes on along the minus strand of NC_091744.1, from coordinate 15,794,406 downwards.
AGCCCTTTCTAGGTCCACATTGTTGTCTCTGGCATCTTTTGACAGTTCTTTGGTCTCGCTGTAGTAGTAGTTGGAGTCTGACTGACTGTGGGGTGGACAGGTGCCTACTAATTTAGATTAATAAGTGGAGTAGAGGTGGTAAATGCAGAGTAGCAGGTTTTTGAGAGCCAGTGTTCCAGCTCAGTGGCCTTAGTGGTATTAGTATCTGCCCTAAGACTGGGAGATTGTGTGTTCAAATCCAAGGTTGAGTCATGACTTTAAAATTGGAACCCAATGCCCCCCCACCCCCACCCCACCCCACTTGACACGTAGCAACACTTAGTGGGGTTCGATTGGGGGTTAAACCACCAAATAGTTCCCAAGCGTGGCTGTGTCTGCAGGTCTGCCTGTGGGGCAGCTGCTGGGACTTTAAAGGCACACTTGGCAGTTTTGGCTTGCTTTTAGCACCCTCTAGTGTCTGTTTGTAGAACCGAAAGCGAAATTTATCTCCTCGCTGTGCGTTTGCCTTTTTACCACCTTAATCTAACTGCTGAAACGTCTCCTCAGCATTCGTTAGTTTCTACACAGGATTGGTTCATCATTAAATCAAACAAATCAGATGTGTTAATGACCTAAAACATGCAGGAAACGTGCTGAAGCCAGACCACAGCGCCAGGGATGTCAGCTCAAAGTCCACAGGTGGCGACCCGCCATTCTGAAGTTGTAAGTGCGGGATTCTGGTGGTTGGGGTCTGAGTGAGTTTCCGTTAACCCTGCTAAGGGTCATTGTAGCAAATACTGGCTCAAGAAAAGTATTTTAAAATGTGAAAAATCTGCATAGTATCCTTTTACTTTTACTTTAACTTTAACTGTGCAGCAGTACAATACAAATAAATAATTTAAAAAAGCACACAAAGTGATTTCCTGGATTTGTTTTTATGCTATCAATGGAAAAGCACCTACAATGTGAATCACAGACACCTGCACTGGGGAACCTGTGCTCAAACGTTTGTGTTCCTCACTGCGACATGTTAAGTTCATTTGTTGCAGAGTTTGCTCTGAAGGTTCCCTGTAGCTAAAGTTTGTCCTCTGTAAAGACTCCAGCTATAACCAGGGCATACAACGACTAAATAAATGATTTTTTGGCACAATGTGAGAACTGTTGATCACTGTAATTTTCTTTGTCCGAGCGCAATTATACGAATGGCTAACCATTAATATTGAGTTATTTCCCTGTCCAGCATGTCCAACAGTGATTTATTTGATTTTTGGGAGGTTTGCATGCATGTGGGATTAATAAAACTATAGCCATAAAAATGGAACTCGATGCTAATGCGTCCGCTGGGATGAACTCTGCAGGCGGAGACGCAAGCGTCTTTTCTGTCACTAAAACTCCTCTGTGGAATTCAGTTTGTGCTGATTATTGTGTCAAGATGTCATTGCATGACAAAGTGGATACTGGAGCACTCTAGCCTGCAGTAGCTGCAGAATCGTCACTTTACTGGCAAAAAGTCACCGGGCTTCATCTCCATCCTCCCCAAATTTGGGCCTGAAGAGTTTTTGAATCATTTTGAGAGTGTTGTGCATGGATGTTAGCTCTCTCTAATTAGATATTTTAATGGAAAATTTAGACGGGATTGTGGGACGGTTTGTCGAGCATTTAGCTTTACTTGCGTCTTACAGCCTGAACACCCAAATGTTCATTTCCAGTCATTATGTTAATAACAATTAGTACTGACTTTTGGCTGCCTGCTGGTGAGCATGCCAAATGTTTGCAGGAAATTATAGCCGCCCTCACTGGAAGCACAGTTTATGCTGACGTGATTTTATCTTATTTTATTATTTATTTCTGTGGATCACACATATAGCCCTGGTAAACAGACCCAACACACACCTCTGTGTGTGTGTGTGTGTGTGTGTGTGTGTGTGTGTGTGTGTGTGTGTGTGTGTGTGTGTGTGTGTGTGTGTGTGTGTGTGTGTGCACATGTGACTGGATGTGCTGATATGCATTCTGAAGTGCATTGCTACTTTGGCAGAAGAGTGTGTGGGTTTCATGAAAGGTGCATTACAGGACAGAGACAACGCAGCTTCATTATTCTGGGTATATTGCGTGTGGGTGTGTGGATGGGAAGGTATTGGAATGGCACATTACCTCTTTAGAATATTGTAAGCAGTTGTTTTTGTAAGTTATAGAAAGTGTTTGTGGAAGTGAACCAGACACGGATATCACTAAGATGATTATTCTTCGTTTTGGGACTCCTAAATTAGCGATCAGCTGGGATTTTATCTGCTGTCATTTCACATAAAAACATAAAATCACATAATAATTGTCTTTTCTTAAATGTGCATTTGGGGAGGCATCATGTCCCAGGCATTATACATGCACCTGCACCTTTATATGCACACATCTGTCAAATTATACAAAGGGAAAGGAAACATTAATTTTTTTTTGGCAACTTTAATTTTTTTTTCCTACTTGGTTAAAGTTTCAGCAACACCACTAGAAGATCACCAACCCTCGTTTCTCTACACTTCCTCTCAGATTGGTCCTGATGTTTTTGATTTAATGATTTGCATCTGGTCTCTGGTTCTCAAAAGTCCTTCTAAGGTAACCTGAGACCAAACGTCTTCCTCATAAACCATTTAGCCGCACCGCTGCTGAAAGCTGCATTCTTCAGAAAGCCAGTGGAACGTGTTGCTTACGTGAACATCCTAGTGATTAATTCAGTGGGCACCAGTCTCATCTCTGAAAGGGCTGTTTCATGCTTCAGGTAACAACCGACTTCCACTGTTTGCTGAAACATTTTGCTCATTATAACACTTTTCTTTTTGCGTTTAAGGAATGAAAGAAGTTACCGTCCCTCCTTAAAAGCAGCTGCAGCGGCCTTTACTGAACATCCATCCTAAGTTTTACTGTATAAATGAAAGAAATAATCATTTTCTGATTAAAGATAATTACTTTTTACCATCTCAGACACACTTTCTGCCCCAGGTGATCCACTGTGTCACTCTGTAACATTTGTCCCTGTTGGTTTGTCATCTATCTGCCTCTCCTTGTGCACTAGCTGCTCGTTCTCCTGCTGTCTTCCTTCCTTTCCGTCCTGCATTCATTCGCTCGCATCATTCTTACCATTCTTCTCCGGCACTAATCCGCAGAGGAAGGCACAGGTCTGCTTCCTGGGATTGAAAGAAATAAGGTTTAAACCTTTTTCCGAGCTTGTGTATGTAAATGCGTTAGAGTTTGCATGTACGTGAGCTGCTTTGCGTATGCGTGCGTGCACACCCTTTTACGTGTGTGAAATTGGGAGATATTGGTCTGAATATATCAGAGGATTCGACGGCGTGGTACGGAATTTTTATTTCTCCTCACTGCAGAAAGAGAACGTAGCACAAGAGTCTTCTTTACGGTTGTGTGTCTCCTCTGTAGCAAACACACACCTTGTTGGGGTAAAACAAGAGGATAAAGGATGTATGGAGCCCTCGTGCGCTCTATTCCGCATCCGCCGCTCCTTCCTGTTACCGGTACTCATCTTCTCCACCATTCTGGGTGCTGTGTTCTTGTTAGCAGGTCGATGAATGCGGGAGAAGTGCTCTGGGCCCCTCCAATGATGCAACCCATCCTCTTACCCTTTCACCTCCAGCTCTTGCCCCCCTTTTTTGCCGTTTCCTTGCTCTCTGAATCCATTCCTTCCTCATCTCATCTTCTGGGCAGTAGAAATTACTTGTCCCCTTGCAAGGGCGCAGCATCATCAATCCCATGATTCATTGCGTGTTCCCAGTGTAATGGCAGGTGCTGTGATTGAATCCAGTGGGCACACACGTTTGTGTCTCTGCTCGGACACAATTTCTGGTGCGTGAGAGATGACTTCAAGATGAAAGGTTTATTTTTTTAACCTTTTAAAAGCTTGGTGTTTGTTTGGCCTCCACCTCTAGTGTGTCCTCTCTCTGTGTCGTTTTGGTGCTTTCACACACTCACCGAGGATGGAGGGGTGTTTTGTTTTCATGCTATTTATCAGCCCATTTAATACTAAATGCTAATGCTGCAGTAAATAGTGTGTTTTGTTTTTAGGAGGGTTACATGTAATGGGTAATAGAATCATCAGAATGGAAGGACGTCTGCTCCCCGTTAATTCACCACTTGCTAATGGACGTCTTTCTCCCTGTTCAGCTGTAAAACTTTGCTTTTTTTGTGTGTGTCCTGTTTTTTTTAATTTCTGGAGTCATTGAGTTATGTTTTTTAATTCATTCAGTTTCAGGAAATGTTTTGAGAGCAACAATTAGCTTCTTTTTTACTGTTTTGCATTTGTTTTTATTTGGATGCAAAAGCATGAATCATGAGTCTTTGGTAAGAAGTAAACTGATGTCGGTAAGTTTAGTAGAATTTAGCCTCAGAAGCTAGACGTAGTTGCAGGACATAGATTAATACCTTCACTTTTAAGAATGGGCTTGAAAAATTACAATAATTTCACAGAAAATCATATCAATGAGGTTCAGAACGAATGAAAAGAAAGATGTTTGAGATTTATTGTAGACAGTTTAACCCATTGAATGTATGCATAATACGGATGGACCCTCTGTGCCGTCACCTGTAGGTTTTAGAAGAGCTGAGCTGAGGCCCAGAGGGTGGTTCCCACCACTGCCATCTTTGCTGCATCACACGTCTAATCACTCATGGAAAATTCAAAAATGGAGCTGAGAGTGTACCTGTGAGGGTGGAGGCAATCGAATTCTGACACGATGCAGCTCTGAGCTAACCGAAGCTAATGGTTTTGGCCAGAAATCTGCATTTGAGCTACCCTGTAACACTTTTATTGTGAGGCTAAAGCTGAGGCCTTTTCCTCACAGACATCATATACTATGTAGGCGCCCCGTGGACTGGTGCTGCCTACTGGAGCTGCCATAGTGGCCAGATGACATCTTAGATTGGTCTTCATTTGCCCCAGTGCATTAATTTCTACTGAGGAAGGTGCTTATCCAACTAAAAAGCTACTAGCACTTGCACTGATGCTATCTGATCTGCTACCTGTCAATCAAAAGGACACGCCCTAATTAGTCACAATTGCAAACTTTAATCACAGTAAAATTCAATTAAAGTTAAATAATTACTTTTAACTATGAGTTACAAAAGAATTCACCCCTCTCAGAGTTGTCAGGACGGTAAACTTGACTTAATAAAACTAAAATGTTTTTGTCTCGGAAGCCTTCTAATTAATTTCAGTCTTAAAAATTGGAAACGTCATCTGGCTTTTTAGTATTTTAATATATCCTATCGTCTCCCCTGCGCTTGGCAGATTACTACCAATACGCACCTGTAGTAACGACATTGTGTGTCTTAGGAAGCAGCTTACATCTACTCTCTTAAATAAGTTGTAAATCAGCTGGTAATCAAAAATTTCAAGAGGCAGAAGTTTATTATTTTATTGACAAGCAGAAGACAAGGCAGCGTTATTTGTATAGCACATTTCATACACAGAGGCAGTTCAATGTGTGAAGTGTTTATTTTCCAAATGAATGAATGTGACTTGGCCAACTTTTATTGTTTAATGTATTTTAATGACAAAAAGTAAAAAAGGAATTACACATTAAAGCACATCGACATGCCTGAACACAGGCATGCCTTATCCAACAAGGCAGGAATCCTCTAACCACGTGTTTGCAACTCATTTCATGTTATGTCAGCTGATTAATGTTAGACATCATGCAACTCAACAAACTCTAATTTATATTTTTGGTAACAAAAAGACAGTTTAGGGAAAAAAAGTACAAGTCCTTTTTTATGTCAAAAGATGAATTAATAACAATCCAAGCTTTGGCCAAACCGGTGTTTGTATTGAATTCATACACAGAACAAATATAATATGACTTTATTTGTTTGCATCAAAGGTTGAGATCAGTGTGCTGCCTAGATCTCTTCATTAGTTTCAGCAGAGCGCCTGATTGGACTGATAAGTGTTTAACCCTGGTTCATGTCACCTCGTGGTGTCATCCTCTCGTCACTGTATTGATTGCTGTAGATGTACTGCTGCTCGGCCAATCTTTCCAATTTAATCCACCAGGTAAATGGCCGGGTACCTGCGTGCGTGCGTGTGTGTGAGTGTGTGTGTGTGTGTGTGTGTGTGTGTGTGTGTGTGTAAATACTTGGGTTTTTTTGCCTATCGATGCAGAAATAAATATTTTAGAAAGCATGGGACTGACACAGAAATATCTGTCTCTGAGAGGTATGTTCTTGTATATGCAACACACACACACACACACACACACACACACACACACACACACACACACACACACACACTAGTGAGGCATTGCAGGGTTTTAGATCAGTCGATAGGTAATCAGCTCGGCGAGTATGTAACAGTAGTAATTCCCTCCTACCCACCACCCTGCCTTCTGTGGGAATTGGGGAGGTGCTGTCAGATATAATAGCAAATTGGAATCTTCACACCCTTGTGGTGCACAGCAAACACACACAGCTGCACGCCCGCACACACAGACGGGCAGAGGAAGGACAGTGGTGCAGCTAGGGTTGTCACGGTATGAAAATTTAACCTCACGGTTATTGTGACCAAAATTATCACGGTTTTCGGTATTATCGCGGTATTTTTTAAACGGTGTTGCATATGTTCAGAAAGCATTGATAGTCCTGTTCTACACAAACTGAAATAGTTTTGAAAAGGTTTAACAGTGTTTATTAAACCTAAAATAACACAAAGCCTTAGCAAAAGTGCAACTTTTCACAAGTAAAGGAACAAATAGCTTCTTTTTCTGGAACATGTTACAGTAGTCAGTGCAGGTTTAAATGATACAAATCCAAACATTCGAAACATAAACAATATGTAAACAAATCAAAGAAACACCACTTGTTTTCTCATATACTTGTTTTCTTCATTATCAAAATGAAAATCTAAAACTCCAGTCCACACTTGACTTGAGCACTGTACAAGTCAACCTTAAAAAATATGTATTTAAAATAAATAGCCACTTTAAACAAATTACTAAAATAACTACTACACTATGTAATCAAATCCAAATGTTCAAGTATAAATGGCATTGAACAAGTAAACAAATCAATGACAAGGAACTAATTGTATATTTCTCTTCATCATCAACAAATAAGATGCTTCATCCAGCAACAGGGTGTCCGTGACACGGTTTAAATGCTGGCAGAGGACGCTGCGGCTGCAGTATATAGTGACTCGTTGCATTCTCCCTCAGCCAAAAGTCCTCGCGTCATGCATTTAAGCTAAAATGCTCATGTTGACTTACCTTGCACTGGCTGTGGAGACGTGGGTGATGGTCACGCAGATGTGCCATGAGATTCGAAGTGTTGCTGCCTTTTGCAGACACTTGTTTCCTGCACGTTCTGCAAACGGGATACCAGTCTTCTATTAACTGTCCCTCAGCATTTTTCAGAAATCCAAAATATGCCCATACTTCCGATTTAGTCTTCTTTGAGGGCTGATGGATGTCCTGGGCGCTGCCGTCTCCTCCTTCGGCCATTATTTCAGCTTCAAAGTTTTGGTGCCGTTGCAAACTAAAAAGTGCGTGTGCGCGCCGCGGGAACTTCAGCTGAAGCGACGGTGGCTGGTAAGGGTCATCGCGCTGAAACCGCGGCCACGGTAAACCCACCGAGATAATATAGTTTTTTAAAAACTGGACGGTTATTTTTATTGTCAACTTTTTTACCGGGGTTTACCGCTATACCGGTTACCGTGACAACCCTAGGTGCAGCATTATATGAGTCACAAAGGAGTTGGTGAAAATGAACATTTTCACAGTATGCATGAATATGCACAACAGGGCAGCTCCAACAAAGGCATAACAACGTTTTCACACATTCAGTTGTGCAGTGGACTTTTATGTGGTATTGATATTAACGGGTTATTGCCACCATTTTTCTGACACTTTAGCTCAAGATAATTTCCTAAAAAACAGTGAGAGAATGATAAAAGCAACACTGCGTCTGATGTTTGTTAGAGAAGACATTAAAGCAGCGTCAGAATGAATCAAATGGGCTGCAGTGTTGAACTGAGCTCGACAAATCAGTGAATAACTCAGCGGGTAAAAAATTCATGAAGTAAAAGCTGCCATTTAACACAGACTCCTCTCAAGATGTTCTGACCACTAATGCTTCTTCTTCCTTGTCTCATCTCCATCTTCTTCACCTTTTTATCTACCACCTCCTCCTCCGCTCCTCCAGTGACACCAAACACAAGTTAAAACACACTGCTTGTCAGCATGATGAATGGATCAGATGAGGGGAGAAAAGGGGCAGTAATGGGAGGCTAAACGAGGAAAAGGTCACGCTGTTTCCTGGGTAAAAACCTCCAATACAAAGTGCTGCTGTTGATCCTTAAGGTGTGTTTTGTCGTCAGCCTGAGACGGCTGGCTGGATGGCAGGAGGAGCATGTTGGGGGGTTTGGCGTCTGCGCAGATGGAGGAGGAGGGCGTACCGGGAGTCCCAGACAGATGTAAGGTGATATTCTGGTTCCTACATGACAGCAGCAGAGAACAAAGGTAGAATCACTTGTAGCCTGAAGTAACGTCTTGCCTCACCTTTCTCTCATAATAATTCATAATATATTTTCTTCACTAGTGTTTGTGTATGACTCGAACTAAAGACTGACTCTGTGAATAACCTGCTTTCAGATTCCAACAAAAACAACTATCTTTATTTTATACCCTTATTCTGTCTTAGGCCCCAGCTACACTACTCCAGACTAGGGTTGTCACAATACTAAAATTTCAAACTCGATTCGATACTTGGAAGGGAAAAAAAACTCGATACTCGATTTCGATACTATTTAAAAACACCAATTTATTGAACAGGTTTATTCAAAAAATAACATTCCTCAATTTATATTGCAAAAATTAAATGTTAAGACTTAAGTGTATAAAGTGCTTAAACCTTTCAAGTATCAACATTTTTTAAAACGTGCATACAAAAACTGGCGAAAGTTAACACTTTAAATCATGAATTGTCTCGCTACATATACACTATTTGCAGAGTGATGTTTTGTTGCTTAAACTCGAAGTAGCATTTTTGTCATAAGCTGTAATGCCATATGTTTTGTTCTGTACTTTTGAACAACTCTGTTGGTCAATAAAGGGAGAAAATGAATTTCTCCACAGTAGGACAAAGATATATCTACCGGTAATCTTAATAAAAGCAGATTGGCGCACGGCAGTGACGTCATTAAAAGCGCCGGTTAATTAGCCGCAGCTAGTCTGTTTACGCCTAGAAATCCCAGACCCGCTTCAAACGAACAGGGGAATCATGTTAACGATTCCTAACAAAACCTTTCGACATGAAGATGTGTTTTGGTGCAGATAATGTCTTATTTCGAGGCTGCACCATGGATGGGTGCCCGTCCGCACCCGTTATATGGATATACACTGACGGCGATTCGCCGATGGATCTACGGTAAATACCCCGGGGAATCCAAGTAGCACCAAAGTTGTCAGCGTGAGTAAACAAACGTACTGCATGCTAGAAATTAAGTCCGGGTTGCAATAAACGGGAGTTTTCCTTTAAGCCCATAAGCGTGAATATACAACTACGTGTCGGACTTGGTATGCTAATTAAGTTGGGCTGTGAAGCGCCTCCCAAATTCGCTGTTTATGTTTTTGTTTATTTATTTGGCAGACAAAACTTGGATCGGAGACAACTCGCGTGGGAAATTGCAATGTAGCCATGTGGCGTCTTCTTCTTCTGTTTGTCTGGAAGGCGGAGGTTGCTTTACGGCATCTGGCTGTCGTGCATGTCGGTGTACTTGAAGAAGGCTGTGTATAATAGTCCATAATATCGATACCACAGGGATGGAATATCTAATTTAGATACCACTTTTAGCATCGATTTATATCTAGGTATCGATTTTTTTGACAACACTACTCCATACACCTTTTCCTCACATGGAAATTGCTATTTATGGTCATATAGTAAGTTGAGTCATTGACATTATTATGATTTCCTCTAAATAATTAACATTTCAGTGCAAAGTTTTTAGATAGTAGAAGTAAGCTAGATGTTGGTTAAATACATAAAAATCATTGCGTTTCTTGCCCATGCAGCAAAATTAAACAGCAGACATGCTAATAAATAAAGTCCTTTTCATGTAGTTGTGAAGTAAAATAAACTACTGGGAGAAAAACTATAACTTCTCATTGATACAATGTTGTTTTTGTAATAAAAAATTGAGATATCAACAACTGTTTTGAAACTCATTTAATCGCACAAGTTCCATTGATAAATTGCGATTAGTTTCAATTAATTTAAATTATTCACAAACTAATTACATTTTATAAATGTACCGTAGCTTCTTCATGCTTCTAATGCTATTTTAAGCTATATGAGCCTTAATATGTCCCTCAAGGGCACTGTACCCTCCGGTTCTTTATATTGTTGAACTGAGAGTCCCTTAAATGAATACCTCATCCCACTGTATTGTAATTTCAACTTCCTGTACTGGCTGCACCACCACTCATCATCTCACGTGCTGTAACTGTATCTAACTGAGTATTTGAATGTGTCTGCACAATTAGCACAGTTGTTTCAACTTCCTACACAGACTGTTGTACAAACAGCAGATGTGGTGCACAACTGCATAATTGTGTTTATAGGCTTCAACCGTACATTTATATTTAGGGCTGAAACGATTCCTCGAGTACCTCGAATAATTCGAGTGCAAAAAAGTCTTGAGTCAAATTCTCTGCCTCAAGGCTTCGTTTAATTCATGTTTAATTAATTCATGACTTTGCAATCGCCCGGGGTCATGTTTCACCCGGACCAAAATAAGTCACACACATACACACTGCACTGAATGCACACGCGAGTAGCGAATGTAACTTAACTTTCCCTTCAGCCATGGCGGACAACGTGGACCGCATTGGAGTGCGAAAAAGACAGAAAATGTCAAAGGTGTGGGACAATTTTTCACGTCATATGGCGGAAAACGTAGTCCAGTGTAAATACTGTAAAATGGATTTAGCCAACCTCAACACCACATCCTCCATGCTGCAGCACCTGACCAGGAAACATCCACATGTAAATGTCACTTCTGCAAGCGGACTCGGAGGTCCGCTATACAGGTGCTGGCCAGTAAATTAGAATATCATCAAAAGGTTGAAAATATTTCAGTAATTCCATTCAAAACGTGAAACTTGTACATTATATTCATGCAATGCACACAGACCAATGTATTTCCAATGTTCATTACATTTAAATTTGATATTCATAAGTGACAACTAATGAAAACTCCAAATTTGGTATCTCAAAAAATTAGAATATTCTGAAAAGGCTGAATATAGAAGACACCTGCTGCCACTCTAATCAGCTGATTTACTCAAAACACCTGCAAAGGCCTTTAAAAGGTCCCTCAGTCTTGTTTTGAAGGCACCACAATCATGGGGAAGACTTCTGACTTAACAGCTGTCCAAAAGACAATCATTGACACCTTGCACAAGGAGGGCAAGACACAAAAGGTGATTGCTAAAGAAGCTGGCTGTTCGCAGAGCTCTGTGTCCAAGCACATTAACAGACAGGCGAAGGGACGGAAAAAATGTGGTAGAAAAAAGTGTACAAGCTCTAGGGATAACCGCACCCTGCAGAGAATTGTGACGACAAACCCATTCAAAAATGTGGGGGAGATCCACAAAGAGTGGACTGCAGCTGGAGTCAGCGCTTCAAGAACCACCACGAGGAGACTCATGAAAGACATGGGATTCAGGTGTCGCATTCCGTGTGTCAAGCCACTCTTGAACATGAAACAGCGCAAGAAGCGTCTCGCCTGGGCCAAGGACAAAAAGGACTGGACTGATGCTGAGTGGTCCAAAGTTATGTTTTCTGATGAAAGCAAGTTCTGCATTTCCTTTGGAAATCAAGGACCCAGAGTCTGGAGGAAGAGCGGAGAAGCACAGAATCCACGTTGCATGAGGTCCAGTGTAAAGTTTCCACCGTCAGTGATGGTGTGGGGTGCCATGTCATCTGCCGGTGTTGGCCCACTCTGTTTCCTGAGGTCCAGGGTCAATGCAGCCGTCTACCAGGAAGTTTTAGAGCACTTCATGCTTCCTGCTGCTGACCAACTTTATGGGGATGCAGACTTCACCTTTCAACAGGACTTGGCACCTGCACACAGTGCCAAAACCACCAGCACCTGGTTCAAGGACCATGGTATCCCTGTCCTTGATTGGCCAGCAAACTCGCCTGACCTTAACCCCATAGAAAATCTATGGGGTATTGTGAAGCGGAGGATGCAATACGCTAGACCCAACAATGCAGAGGAGCTGAAGACGACTATCAGAGCAACCTGGGCTCTCATAACACCTGAGCAGTGCCACAGACTGATCGAGTCCATGCCACGCCGCATTACTGCAGTTATTGAGGCAAAAGGAGCCCCGACTAAGTATTGAGTGCTATACATGCACATTCTTTTCATGTTCATTCTTTTCAGTTGGCCAACATTAGAGAAACAAACATTTTTTCACTGGCCTTTAGAATATTCTAATTTTCTGAGATACCAGATTTGATGTTTTCATTGGTTGTCACCTATAAATATCAAAATTAAACGTAATAAACATCGGAAATACATTGGTCTGTGTGCATTGCATGAATATAATGTACAAGTTTCACGTTTTGAATGGAATTACTGAAATATTTTCAACCTTTTGATGATATTCTAATTTACTGGCCAGCACCTGTATATTCTGCGGACACCGTGTGACTTTTTCGTTTGTAGCACTCAGTTTCAGCTCACGCTGTGTGTCTGGTAGCAACACGTCGGACCTAAAAATGTGCTATAAATAGCAGTTTTTACAACATTTCTGACTTTTTATTGCGTTGTTATTGATGTCTGTTGTCCCTCGGGATTGCTGCAGGAGGACACGGGTATTTATGAGAGGAAAACGAAAGTAAATAAATGTCTTGTGATCAGTAAAATTTGACATAACCACGGCAAACATGCTTTCTTGACAATCCTTGATAGTGTGAGACAAAAAATGTGTAGAAATTAAAACAGACGTGTGTTAATAGGGAAACAGCTGGCGAGCCATGTTTACGCATGCGCCGTGAGCGGTTCTGGTGCTGTGTGGGCCGCAGCCGCTCGCAGCGCTACTTGTTTATAAAGCTGAGTCCAGCTCCACCTGATCACCACCTAGTAGATTCTCGCATGAGGGGAAAATCGGCTCATGTTGTATACTTCTTTTTTGCACAGGCGTTTGTTTACTGTGAAGTAAAGTTGAAGTGCTGAAGTTTTGAAAACTAATTTTGAATAAAACTTGAAGAATAACTGGCAATAGCGTGCTCATTTTAAGAGGTCTTTCATATTTTATAACATGCTATTTCATATAATGGTTTACAAACAAAAGGGTAATTTATTAGAGTACTCAATTACAAAAATATTCGATAGCTGCAGCCCTAGTTATATTATTATATAGTTCATATTTCTTCTTTTTACACTTAAGGAATCTTTACTGTGAATAAGCCAGTTTACCTATTTTACCACTTTATGCTCAAATGTAAATACTTTCTGACATCCGGTACGGTCTGCAAAGTAAGAATTTCATTGTCCAGGGAAGTCTGCTCCTTTACTGCGTATTTGACAATAAAGCTTTCATTGATAGAAGTATATTTTCTTAATGAAGATGTGTGTTTTTATTTATGACAGTCCAGAACAATGGCCTGTATTTATATAGTATTTTCTAGAGTTCTTGACCCCCTATAGCAGCAATTCATTCAATCACTCACACACACACACACACACAGTGCTACAAACTACATAATCTGGGAACAAAGGAAATGTAACCTAATCTAACATGGTCTGTATTAGGGTTGTCACGGTGTGGAAATTTAACCTCACGGTTATTGTGACCAAAATTACCACGGTTTTCGGTATTATCGCGGTATTTTATTTTAAACGTCCTACATTTTCACACAATTAAATAAACCCTGTATGTCAGGAAATATTGTCTTCAGTTTGTGTCTAAATTTTGCCTAAAATGTGTTATTTTGTAATTATGTTGTTATTTGTTTACATTTTTTCCCTTTAGTCTTTAAAATACCAATATTTGCCCATAACTTCTTATTTTATGTCTGTTTGATGTCATCATTTTAAAATATTAGATCAGATGATACTCAGTACTCAAGTAGCCTTCTAATCAGATACTTTTTTACCCTTACTTGAGTAATAAACCCTATATCAGGAAAATATTGTCCTTGGTTTGTGTTCCAGTGAGCTTTGCAGATGTGGGAAAACGTCATCAGGCAGTAATCATTGTTAAATCCATAATTATTCTCGGAGAGAGACCAACTCTTAACTGCCCCTGGGAGCCCCGTAATGCATAGCGTCATTTCAACATGGCGGTGTCCGCGACACGGTTTATATGCAGGTAGCGGCGCTGCGGCTGCTTTATATAGCGACTCGTTGCATTCTTCCTCAACCCAAATCCTCGGATCACGCATTTTAGCTAAAACGCTAACGTTAGCTTGCCTTGCGTTGACTGTAGAGTTGTGGGTGATGGTCATGCAGATGTGTCATGAGATTTGAAGCATTGCTGCCTTTCACAGACACTTTTTCTGCATGTGCTGCAGACAGGATAGCCGTCTTCTATAAACTGTCCCTCGGCATTCTTCAGATATCCAAAAGATGCCCGTACTTCCCACTTTGTCTTCTTTGAGGGATAATAAATGTCCTGAGCGCTGCCATCTCCTCCTTTGGCCATTATTTCAGCTTTAGCTTCAAGAAAGTTTTGGTTGTAAACAACAAAGCGCGCATGTGCCGCCGGCAACTTCAGCAGATGATACGGTGGCTGGTAAGGGTCACCGCGCCTACACCGCAGCCACGATAAACCCACCAAGATAATATAGTTTTTTAAAAAAACAAGACTGTTATTATTGTCAACTTTTTTTTTTTTTACCGGGGTTTACCGCTACACCGTTTACCGTGACAACCCTACCTGATCGGTCTGCTTTGATCTATTTTGAAAACTCCGATCAAAACCGATAGGGGCGCTATCGGCCGATTACGATCAAATGCCGATCCATCGGTGCATACCTAATAGTATGTAAGGTATATACATTACTAAATGTGTGTGCTAAGTATTTCATTTTTTTTAAATTTTCTACGTGTGTGCGTGTGAGTGTGTGTGTGTGTATAGTGTGTATATACGTGTTTTACAAATGAATAAAGTAAACAATAAAATAAGAGATATAAAACATACAGAGGCTGGTATGTGCAAAACAGTGGCATTAATGTACAGTATGGAGTGTGTAATTTTGGAGTTTCAGTAGTGAGGGTGAGGTGTCTGTCAAGTGTTCAGCAGTCTGATGGCCTGATGGAAAAAGCTGTCTCAGTCTGCTGGTTCTGGACCGGATGCTGCAGAACCTCCTTCCTGATGGAAGTAGTCTGAACAGTTTATGGCTGGGGTGACTTGAGTCCTTGATGATCCTCCCCGCTTTCCTCAGGCACCTCTTCCTGTAGATGTCTTGGAGGGAGGGAAGCTCACCTCCAATAATCCTTTCTGCACACCGCACTACTCTCTGGAGAGCTTTGCGGTTGTAAGCGGTGCTGTTGCCATACCAGGTGGAGATGCATCCAGTGAGGATGCTCTCAATGGCACAGCGATAGAAGGCCCTGAGGATGCGGCGGCTCATGCCAAATCTTTTCAGTCTCCTGAGAAAGAAGAGGCGCTGCTGTGCCTTCTTCACTGTATTTTCCATGTGCACTGACCACGTGAGATCCTCAGCCAGATGAAGCAGGCTGGGACTACAGACAGAGAGAGGGAAAGGTTGAAGATGTGTGCAAACACTCCAGCCAGCTGAGCCGCGCATGACCTGAGGACGCGGCCGGGAATCCCGTCCGGACCAGTAGCTATGCGTGCGTTCACCCTCCTGAAGCTCCTCCGCACATCCTCTTCAGACACAGTGTGTGCACTGACGTCATCCGCGGTGCGCTCACTGTCCGGTCTCATGGTGTTCTCTGTGTCATGAATGACATCACCTTCAAATGAAGGTGATGTTGTTGTTCATAGAATTAAAATTCATGTAGAAGTTAAGATTATTTCATCAAATAGGACCTGTGGTTAGCTGGCTCATGGAAAACATGTCATGTCTTGAAAGAATTGGAATCGGGAATCGATAGGATTCACAACTTTGGCCACAGCGGTGTCATTCACATGTCACCGCTGTGGCCAAAGCTGTGTGGACAGTTTAGTTGACAGTCACTCAGGCAGATGCTTCTGTACATGAAAATACTATTTTGCTCCCTCACAGTATAGAAATGCCTTCTTACAGTGTACACTATTTGCCTTCTTCAGATTTTACCATAATTAGCTAATAATGTGATTAACCTGGACACCTCTCCTCCCTCCATACATGTGTTCTTTGTTTTTATCTAGTGTTCCAGATCATCTTCATTCAAACATATCTGCAGCTCATTATATACAGCAGGGTTTAAATCCTGCGTTCCATTTTGTACAAAACAAAAAGAAACAAAACCGTCAAGGGGGAAAGGGTTCAGCGGGAAACTGTTGTTTTGCAACAGAAGCTGAAGTGATGTTGGGAAACTAATAATAACTAAAGACTCTGGAGAAAAGAAAAACAAACAGAGGAGACAAACAACTATAGATGGAAGAGAAAGAGTTTAAGAAAACAGTGAAAGGTAGAAAAAGTCAACTTTACTGAAAAATTAAACCCTTTGTGGTAGCTGGAATTTGATGGCCAGTTCTTAACAATTGCAGGGATAAATCATACAAGTCAGGTTTGTACCTAAATGAGAGCTAGTTCAAATGAAGCTGTGGAGTTAGCAGACTTTGTTGGGCCGGAGCTGACGTGAGCTGAGTCTTGGATGCAAACTCCAACTATCCACCTTACTCAGAGCAGGTTTACAGCATCTAAAATATTCATTAAGATGCTGCATATGGTCCTGCTTTTAGAAGCAGCTCTCCCTATACAACAGAGTGTGAGAAAATATCAATACGGTGAATTATTGTGACATTTCTTGTTGTAAATTGATGTTTAAAAAGAGTATATACATTTGTTTTCTTGAGAATTACCATATTTTTACATATCGTATTGGCTCCCCTGTATTGTGATACAAATGGTATTGTGGCTCCTGTATTGTGACACATATATTGTATTGCCAGATTTTTGCCAATACACAACCTTAATGAATACATAGAAATGCTGGTTCTTTAGGTTCTTTCTAATGACCTCCATTTACAAATGTATTGACAGTTTTCGTAGCTACAGTTTTTATATTTGGGCTTGAATGCTTATTTGGTGAATTAGAGGAAAAAACGCAATTTCCCCATAGCAATAATACATCATGTTTATTAATAAATAATAGTTTCTTTGTAATGTTTAATTTTCTGTAATTGATTGCCATGTTGCATGACTTTCATCAAAAACAGTTCCTCCTTTACCTCTATTTTGGAAGCATTGTAATTTTTTTATTGTAGCTTAAATAATGTAAAAGCAAAGGTAGCAGCAGATTTATGATGCAGACCCCATAAAACATATTTCTTCATTTGAAAATGTCTGAGCAGTAAATTAACAAGATCTCCTTGTACCGAAGTAGCACTTTTATACATTTAAATTGCACCAAATATTAACTCATTACGAAACAATTATTCCACTTTGCTTTTAGTTCTTTAAAAAAATGAATTTGCCTTGAATGTTATTATCATCGAGAATGCTTCCTTTTTAGATCATGCCGTTATATGCTAATTCCCGGCATCATGCAGCTGCATAATCCCAGTTGTTCATCATTAAAGGTGTTGACACCTCAAGGAGATAGTTTAAACTGCTTTAACTACATCTCGTCTGACTTTGCATTCAGTAGCTGCTCAGATACATCCTTCACAGAGCCTACAGTGACACATCACACTGATAAGGAAGTACATAACCGCATTATAAAGAACTTACTCAAGAGAATAGCCCCTGCTAAACTTGACATGATAGATAAATTGCAAGAGAGTAGTGTGTGTGTGTGTGTGTGTGTGTGTGTGTGTGTGTGTTTGACGGTTACTGGGGGGTTAATATACGCCTGGTGTAACGAGGGGGAAATTGCTTTATGCTGCTACGCCCTCAGGCTAGAACATCACAGTTATGATGAACAAGAGTTTTGCAAAGCCTTCAGTTAAGAGGCTTCCACACACACACACACACACACACACACACACGCATGCACTCAAGGACCCACACACTCAATTGTTTTATTGTGATATGCACACACTGTCTTTCATCTGAAACAAGCACTATTAAGCGCAACCCCCCCACCCCCTTAATCATTGTACAATCAGACAATGAGTGTGCCTGCTTTAGGGGTGTGTTTGCAGTCCATGTTTTTGTGGGTGTGAATGTTAATGTGTGTGTGAAGCTGTCACTGATAAACAGTTTTAGCAGAGGGAAAGAGTGGTTTTCTACTGACTGGAAGGTGTACATCCCAGGCCCCAGCAGGACCACACGTCTAAGTATCGTCAGGCGAGATACTGAACCCTGACAGAAACAAAATCAGTTTTCACTGAACAGATTCACAAGATTATGACACAGCTCCACCTTTTAAAGGGGAAGTACAGTGCTGTGCAAAAGTTTTAGGCAGGCGTGAAAAATGCTGTAAACTAAGAATACTTTTGATAATCGAACTGCTAAACAATTATTTTTCATCAACCATACTTGGTGTGACCACCCTCTGCCTCCAAAACAGCATCTGATCTTCTAGCTACGCTTGAACACAGCTGTTGAAGGACCTGCACTGGTAGGTTGTTCCAAACATCCTGGAACAGGAACACAAACCTTAAAGAGCAAGTCACCCCTTCATTGACTCTGCTGATAAACTGTCACCATTGCTCCCTCTTCAAGTTAAACCTCTGTACTGCACTGCATTTGTATCAGCTATTGCTAACAGTTACCCAGTGATGTCGCCATATGACGTAGAATAAGGAAAAAAAAAACAGATGTGCTCAAAAAGAAAATATATAAAAATTCTTCATATCCTCTGTAGTTCCTGTAGCAATTGTGCGGGGATTGATTGGTTTAGTCTGCTGAGATCTGAGTGTGTTTGGTTTCGACTTTCTTTTCTGGTTTTTCCCCTAGGTGCTCCCCAGTGATCCCAAGGGATGGATCAAATGCATAGAAATGCTTTCCCCAATAGGATCTGTTATGGATTTTATCAGTATGTTTATCAATAACCCCTTTCCTGTAGTTGAAGAAAAAAGGAGACTGAGACAACAAGTCAACCAGTTATAACTGTGGCATATGCACGAGGCAAAATGCCCCGAACATCTGGTCACAGACTGTATTTAAACAAAAAGATAAGAAAGAAATGGGAGTGTGAGAGAGAGAGATTGTGTGTATGTGGAGTCAAGAATGTGTGTGTGTGTTTGTGTGTGTGTTGGTGGGGAGAACAGTGTGTGGGTGAGTGTAAGAATGTTTCAGGACATTTGTTAACATGATTAAGCAATGAAATATAAAATTTCCATGACACGATCAATAAAGTATCAATTATTATTATGATTATTAGCTCTCATCATAGCTCGATTACAGAGTCAGAGCAGGGGATGGACGCTGCTTGTGGGCAGCTGGATGTCAACGCTGATATAAAATCCCTTTCAGCTCAAGACAGATTCTGTGTGTGTGTGTGTGTGTGTGTGTGTGTGTGTGTGTGTGTGTGTGTGTGTGTGTGTGTGTGTGTGTGTGCAAAGGGGAAAGAGAGGCACTGAGAAGTGCTTGTGTCTGTCAAGCACTCAGGATTGTGACAACCTGATTGAAAATGGTCTAAAAGGTCAAAGTCAAGAGTCACCTTAGAGAACTGAGAAGTATTTATTATCTGAGGTTTGATCATAATGTGTGTGCCACAGTACCACAATACACACACACACACACACACACACACACACACACACACACACACACACACACACACACACACACACACACACACACACACACACACATTAAAATGACAATAGAATCAGGGACAATTCTGTAATTCATTGTAACAGTGAATGATCCAATTAGGGTATACCAAGCAATACACTGTCCCGGTTCTGCTTTATCTAAGTCTTCCTGTGTGTCTATTCTTTAGGCATCTTAGTGTGTGTGTGTGTGTGTGTGTGCTTTTGTTGGTGCATGGATGAGTGTGTCTGCAAGATGTATTTTTTCTGTGCCATCTGTCTCTGTCTTGCTTCAACTCGAACATTCACAGTAAGATTGTAGCTTATTACCTGTCTCTGTTGGGGCAGTCCCAGGGGACAGCCGTTGGATATTGCGCTGAGTGGAGGTCACAGCAGCGATGACCCCTCTCACGCCGCGTTGGCCACAGGACTCCTACCCACAGCTGCATAATGATGGCGATAAACTGTTTATAACTTCTGCTCGTCTCGATTTTACATTTGATCATTTTCCTTTGCAAGATGTTAGCTCCCGATTTGGCCTCCTGTTCAATAAACATACAGTATAACAATGGGGGGGGGGGGGCTTAATTTGAGTTTTAAATGAGGGATTCTATATCAGTGTTGAAGAATAATTTTTGCAGTAAGAAGATATGTTTTATTGATTTTTATTTGAGTGCAATTGTGCAGTTTAAAAATAGATTGTACTCCCTTGTACTCACATACTTGAGCACAACTATGGCTTCTGCACTTACTGTACAGTAGAGAGGGTTTTTGGATGGCAGAGCAGGTTGTGAAGAGATCACAGGGTTGGTGGCTCGGTTGTGGGCTCACAGTCCAAGGTGCACTTTGAAAAGGCATCAGACCTCCATCTGATTCTGATAACAGGTTGGTGCTTCGTTTTAACTAATGACCTAGATTTACAATAATGTTGTTGTACAGTATACCGTTGGTATTGATAATCTTATGTGCCAGTCACTTATACCCCCAACTGGGTTTTGTCTTTTTAAGGTTCTCTTGAAGTTTGATAAACACAGTCAAATTTTAGGACTTTTCCTACGTGTGTTCCTCCATCAACAGCAGCAACAATAAATTCCATGAATAGTTGCGTTTCCACTCTAGGAGTTCTGGAACAGTTCTGGGTAAGGGAAGATGACAGGGAGAATACAATGGCTGTGTTCTCTCAGTCTTTGTGTCTCCATAGAAAATCTGCCCTTTCAGGACTTTGCTAAGATGTTACCATATGGGTCGATCGTAGCAGAGGAGTTATGTTTCCGCCCCGCCACCA
This sequence comes from Nothobranchius furzeri, assembly GCF_043380555.1. Classification (NCBI taxonomy): domain Eukaryota; kingdom Metazoa; phylum Chordata; class Actinopteri; order Cyprinodontiformes; family Nothobranchiidae; genus Nothobranchius; species Nothobranchius furzeri. The sequence goes on along the minus strand of NC_091744.1, from coordinate 15,773,256 downwards.
GAGGGTTGCTCATCATCGCCAGTGGGTGCATGTGTGTGTGTGTGAATGGTTCCTTGTAGAGTCCTCTGACTCAGAAAGCTGCTATACAAGTTCAGGCCATTTATCGTTATTTGATAATATTACGTATGTTTTATTCTGTCAAAATTCCACGTAACTCAATCCATTCAGAGGACAGGGAGAGTAGCTGGAGATGTAAAAAGCAGCCTTCAACGGAAGAAACCCAGATTTTATGGTGCTCTGTAGGGGACCACAAAGCAGCATAAATTGCGGCATTGAGTAAGGATTTCCACAGCATTTTTTAATTTTATTTTGGGAGTCTACAAACTGTTTTTAAAGCAGCATCAATGCTGCTTATTTTATTTTCCTTCTATTCTGCTACACCAAACACTCTGCTGGTTGTTTAGCGACATCTACCAATATAATTTCCTGCTGAGTTACAATCTAAGCATGTGTTAACCAGAAATCCCACCCAGTGACTCAACTGGGCATTGTCCGTGTACATACCCCAAGGTAAGTAGTCGGTTGATCCATGAAATGACCTGGAAAATGGTTATTTTGTGTCAACCTGGTGAAATGTACATGCACAGGTTAATAAGGTCCATTAAAATTTCCTGGAAGTTCTGATCATTTCAAAATGGGTGGATGGATACAAATACAATGGGGAGAGAACCTCTGTAATGATCAAGGAAGAGGAAAAGAACATGATGAGTAAGAAAAAGAACATGACACACAATCATATTGTGGTCTGAGCTTTATCAGTGTTATCTCAGAAACAATATCCAACAACAAGCAATTGTTAAGTTTATTTATTTATTATTTTACTCGTTCTAAGGTTTACTTTCCTTTTCAAATGATACTTCATCTGGATCAAAAACACAAACAATGCAGCTGCAATCTGGTGACATTGCACTTCCTAGTTTATTCACTTCAAACCATTTAGTAAAAAATTGACAGATTTGTGTTTTATTTTTGCAGCTTCTTAAACGAATACTTTTATTCTCATCCGTGGTGAATGGAGACAATTTTCACACTAAAATAGCTGATTTTTATTGACTTCTGTGGTTTTTGTTATTGTTACGAAGTGAAAAGAGTCTTTTTGAACAGATCATGTTATTTCAAAGACTAATCAGTATGTTGTAAACGTTTCAAACATGAGACTTGCTGATGTTACTTGCTGTAGGTGGAGTCGGTGGTTAGTATATTATTGTCTCGAGCCAGAATGTGCTAAAATACTCTTTGCAATGTTAATGAAATGTTACTCAGACCCCACTACCACCTGTAGCCAGAATACCGCACTTGCACCTTCAGAGTGGGTAGGCCGCTCCCTGCGTGTGGGGGGAGCTGTGGAGTAGAGTGGAGCTGACTTGGTGGTGTTTCCTGTTTGTTTTAGATCATGAACACAGTTGATTTGTTTGATTTGGTGATGAACCGTTCCTGTAGAAACTAATGAAGGCTGGGGAGACATTTAGCTGTTAATTAAAGTTGATTAAGTTGTTAAAAAGACAAACTCACAGCAAGGATATAAGTTTCATTCTAGGTTTAACCACAGTGAATTAATAACGCAGATTAGGAGGTGCTAAAAGCAAGCAAAACTGCCAAGTATCTAGGGATGGGTACTGTGTTCGACACTTTTTAAGGCACCAGCCAAGGACCGATTCACATGATATGAAACAGTGCCTTGGTTCGGTACCTTTTGCCACTAACACACTAGGGTCAGTCACTGCAGGCGAGATGTAAACAGAGCTAGCAGCATGATAGAAAGAACTCGCTCTAAAGTTTGGGTCTACTTCACTAAATGCGACGGGCGACTGGGTGACGATAACAACACTGACAATGTTCTCAGTGATCTATCATCGTCTTAATTTGCTCCAGCAGGTAAAGAAACTTTTGAAGATAATGTTAGCTTGATAGTTTAGCTTCTGTTGTTAGCAGCTAATGGTGCGCTCGCTTTCTCCTCCATAGTCCCAAAATCCGACTTTCAAGTAGGAAAGATCAACTGTTTGAAAATGAATGGCAAAAGGAATGAAAATACACAGTAAATTTAGTTCACAGCAGAGATGTTTGCTTCTGGTTTATTTGTTTATAATGCTACAACGACCCACTCATCACACAATTTGCCCAGAGGTAAAAATAGAGGAAATGGAGTACAAGCAACTGGGTTTTAGTTTGTTTTATTTAAAAACAGCTGTGGTTAAAGGTTTTCATATTGAAGAATTTTGTACAACACTACAATGATAAAATTCAAACAGTTTGTATGTTATTTATCAAATATGGTTATACGGTGAAGAAATAAATATTTAATTAAAAAAGAGAATTAATTAACTATTAACACTCAAAAGTATTGAAAATCGGTACCATCAAGTGCCGGTATCGAGTTGGTACCGAATCAGTTGTGAAAGTGTGTCCCTTTAAAAGAAACAGTCCTGTTGCAGGATGTTACTCTGCACGGTTCTAACTTTACAAAGCTGCACATTAAAAGCTCTCTAGCACAACCAGTCACACACAATCACATCTAAACCACGTCCAGATTCAACCTGACCACATGATAATTCCTGACAACTCACCCGTTAATAAACCCATATAGCTGATTTCACACTCACTGACTTGTAAACTCCCTCGTTGCATCAATGCTTTATATCAGTCTGGTTTAAGGTTATCTGCAGTTTGTATAATGTCCTTTCACATTCAGAAGGTTAGAGCCGTGACTCGGTCAGCTTCTGCTTCATGTGAAGCAAAGTGACATCGATATATTGTAGTAATTGTCTTTTCATGGTCTCTGCCGACTCAGTTTCATATTAGCTCATTCAGACACACCGAGTTACAAAGATAGAATCAAATCTAACCTAATTTTGTGATTTAAAAAAACAATCAAGTCAGTGTGTGAACACAAAAGCCACTGATAAACCATGGCCAGATATGGTCATAATAAAAAGAAAGTACACCATCTGTGCTGTAGCATTAACACGTGCCAAGAAGGAAAGGCATCAGCAGTCATCTTTGAACAACTGTTGCTGCCCATCAGTCTGAGAAGGATCATGAGGCCATTTCCAAACAATTCAAAATCCATCATTCTGCTGTGAGAAAGATTATTCACAAGTGGGAAATATTTAAGTCATCTGTCAGTTTTCTCAGGGGTCGATGTCCCTGCTAGTTTATCCAAAGGTCAGACTGTGCTTCAATCTGAAAGAAAAAAGCTACGGTACGTCTCGCACTCTGTAGGCTGTTGAGTCTTAAAGTTCATGACACAACAACTGGAATTACAGACAAGTCCAGTGATGGAGATGTTTGGCCACAGCACTCAGTTTTGTGAAAAACAAACATGACACATCAGCACAAACACCTCACACCAGCTGTCGAAAGCTGTTGGTGAAAGAAGAATGATTTTGTTTTGTTTTCCAGCCACAGGTCCAAGCAGCTTGTAGTCATTGATTTCACCATGACCTCCTCTGAAAAGCAAAGTATTCCAGAGTCAGATGTGAGACCAAGTGCCTAGCAGCGGAGGCTTGATCGAAGCAGGGTCACAAAACGGGACAGTGATCACAAACACAGCAGTAAATCTGAAACAGACTGACTAAAAAACTCAGAGTGACCCAGTGTCAGTCAGGGAAAGCCCAGGTGTCACTCTGGTGTTGTGGTGAGAGCTGTATAGAAATAGGTAATCCCATGCAGTAAAGCAGTGTGAGATGCATTCACATAGACTGGGTCTAAACAGCGTCTAATGCAAATAAACGACAGACTCCCATCTCCTCTCATTATAAATCCCACTCTCAAACTGCAGAGTCACAAACCTTCCAGCTTACCAAAGACACATTTAAAACGTATGTCTTTCATTGACTTACCTGTTTTTAAGGCCATTTATATGTGAATAATGAGAATTGCGTTCTTTAGAGCCTTGTAAAGGAAAATAAATCATTTTCGGAGACGTTGAATGAGTGTGCTTCTTGTGCAGAATAAAAATGTTGTTCCTGTCACCATCGCTATGCCTTCTGCAGCGACACAGCTAGAGTGACTGCGACATTCCCACTGTGTGCCTGCTGCTGCTGAAAAGATCCCAGGAGACAGGACAATTTGCAAAAAGTTGAAGTGGTGCATCAGTGGTATGGCTCCGCATCAGATCTCTTTAGTCAGAGGAAGATATGACTATGACTTTCCTGTGTGTGTGTGTGTGTGTGTGTGTGTGTGTGCGTGTGTGTGTGTGTGTGTGTGTGTGTGTGTGTGTGTGTGTGTGTGTGTGTGAGAAACGCTTACTGAGGTCATGTTTGACCTCTGCAAGGAAAAAAAGTCACAGTTGTGTACAGAGCGAAACTCATGAAATCTTTTATCAGACTGAAGGCGGATTGCAAGGCCCAAGGTTGCGTCAGGATGTAGTTCTTTTCTGTCTGTATCTGAAAATTTCTCTGCTCCAGTTTTGAACCTGACACCTAACGAGTGCCATTACAATGCTTTTCACCGACTAGACCTTGAAGGACGATTCAATCGGGGATAAATCAAACAACCTTTTTGTTTGTGAACTCAGTCTTCAAAGTTCCGCACAACTGTTTCTCTGTTCTCCTCACAACAAAATGATACACACTTCACATTGTTAACCCCTGAAACAATGTCTTACTGCTATGGATTTATCTGTAACTGCAGAATAATAATGACATTAACTTTATTTTCTGCATGAGCTATCAAGCATCAAAGCAGCTGTAAATATATGTTCTAATACTTGCAAGACAACCTCTGAACATAAATAACTGATATCTGATGATATGTGAGGAGAGGCAGCTTTATTAGAACACCCTGATGAACCTGCAGAGCTCCATGGAACCAACTGTTCTTTGTTCCACTGGAGTTTCAGGAGGCAGTTGCTATGAAATCTTTCTAACTTGTTAAAGGTTTGATGCAAGCTGTGCTCAGCGTTTGGGGTCAGCTCATCAAATTATCACCGATTGTATTCAGATGAATGACTTGACCGTGTTTTTGTGTCTTTGTTTTAACCTCCAGTTCTGCTAATGAAGGATGAAAGCGGGGATGGAAGAGTAAATGTCCTTGTCTAAGAATATGTTATGATTATTAACAGAATAAGAACATTTCGAAGCATTTCAAAAAACAGATTAGACATGTGTTACCATGGTAGCCACTGATGCTTTTGAGCTTTTGAGGGCAGACTTAAAAGTGTCTTAATGATCATTTATATCATTAGTACACAGGATGCTTTTTCCAGGGCTCAAGGGCACATGTTTTGATCACAACCTATTTTTTAAAGGTAGAACTTTATCAAAAGAGTTTCAGTCAAAATGTGATAACGAGCTCTTTCATGGCACTATCCCTCAGAGAGATGAAGCACACATATTGTAACATCATATTTATATTTGCTTAATCATTGTTTGAACATTTGAATTATCATTAGAGGCAGAAGACTGTACCTCTGCAGCATCTGGCACGTTAACATCAATTTAACAGTTTTGTTCAGGTCTAGCCTTTGTCCATCTTGGACTTTAGTTAAATTAATACTAATTATAAAGCTGTAATAGGAGTGTCATCACCATGTTACAGTCACATCACTCAGTCAGGGTTAAATTAAAACGTGCACTCAGGTAAAGTAAATATTGTTGTATTTATTTTTGTTTTAATTGTAAGAAACTGGTTTCTCAAGCAACAGAGATTAAAGGCGTTCTAGAGTTTAAAACCACGTTTACCTTGTTGTTGTTGAATGTAAGCAGCTTGTGTCTAATGTAGCGTACCAGAAAGTCTGTACTTTCTCTGACCTGCTTTCCTATGTACATTAGTTATGTTGTAATGGCTGCGGAGAAACGGTTCGTTCTGACAAAAGCTGGTTTAAAATGTCATGAACTTAGATGTGCCACCTTACATCCACATGTCCCATTTCCTCATCAGCAATAGGTAGTGATGTTACCTGTGACACGCAGGATTCGAAGCTTGTATCACCAAAACGAACCACCGCAGAGCAAAGCACTGTGTCGGAGCTTGATTTGTTTACTGAAAGTCACGTGACCAATGAGCAATGATGCTTCGATTCACCCTTCCACCCACGTGACCGCTTCACACGTTGTTTCAAACATTAAAAGCAACGCAAACCGAGAGGCGCAGGTTTATGGCAAGCCAAATGAGCATTTATTCTGATATCAGGACATCAGCCAGAATTGTCATGAACATGTAAGCCATTTCTGTCCACTAGTTAACTAGTTAGCCATGTTTGTGTCAACTAGTTAAATAGTGACAGCCTAAATGTCAACTAGTTAACTAGTAAGGCATTAATTCTCTCTAGTTAACTAGTTAAAATGTTTCATATCTTACTAGTTAACTACTATTGCTCAGTGTGTTCACTAGTTAACTAGTGCGCATTTATGTCTACCACAAGTTAACTAGTGTGCACATTTTGACCCTCACTAGTTAACTAGTGAGACAAATACCTTCAAGTAGCTGACTGGTATGCATTTCTGCTTTTACTAGTTAACTAGTGAGCAGTTTTTGTGTCAACTAGTTAACTACTGAAGCATAAATGTGTTCACTAGTTAACTAGTGAACATTTCTGCTGTCACTAGTTAACTAGTGGGCACATTTTCACCCTCGATATTTAACTAGTTGACACAAACATGGCTAACTAGTTAACTAGTGGACAGAAATGGCTTACATGTTCATGACAATTCTGGCTGATATCCTGATATGCGAATATATGAATAAATGCTCATTTGGCTTGCCATACAGGTTTGTATGACCTGACATTGACGGTTCAGGATTCAGTATTCAGTGATTAAACACCGAGTCGCAAAAATGGATCCTGTGGCAAAAAGAGGGTGTTCTGAGATGTGGGAATGTTTCAATTTAATCTCTCCAAATAAGGTTTGAAAATGTATTTTGTCTAGTCTAGTAAATTACCTTTATAGTAGTAATACTTGGTGCATATTGTAGGGCTATATCTTTTAGACCGTCTGTCATTTTCCTTTAATTAAATTAAAATCTAGTTTGGTATGATTTTTCTTTTATTGGTAATTAATATAATAGTTGATGAGCTTTTCAGTTTGGTTGTACGTGTAATGGAATTTAGTATGTCCTATCCTTAAGTGAATTTTCTAATCTTCATTTTGTTACTCTATTTCTAAAAAAGATACATAAATTGAGCTAATTATTCCTGCCTAATAATCCAATAGAAATGTGAAAAGTAAAATATTTGAATATGTAGAGAATGTTAATATGTGTAAATTAGATATATTTCATCACGTATCCCATAAAAATAAACATTGTTTCATTTCAAGTATTCACACCAAGAAGAGCAATTTTAGTATATTTAATGTAATGTTCAAATTCAAGATAATTTTATTATATGATCCTGAGGAAGCTTTTTAATGCTTTATTTGTCCATAAAGTTCAATGCACCATTCATTTTCAGTAGAATTGGCTGACAATACAATGAAATACAAACATTTACCAGCAGATGTCCTCCCAGAGTTTTGAAGCATCGAACCTTGAACCTTTTTTCAATACAATTGGATTGTAAAGCTTTGTTGGTTCAAAAGGCTTCACATCATCATCACTAGCAATAGGTAAAAGTTGGTTGCAGTGATGCTAACTGCAAAACAGTGCTAGATGAATAATTAGCTAAAATTTGCCAGAGCAACTGCTAACACTAGCCCATGTTGCTGTTAACGCTAGTCCGAGCTAGTGCTAACATTGTTGTTGTTCAAGAGGAAAACAACAAAGAGGAATTTTGGATCATCACTGAAATTCCAGGGTATACTGGGAATATCTAGACTGTTAATGAACGCCAGACAGATCCACATTCATACACACACACACTGATAACACAGACTTTCTAGCATCAGGCAGCGTCATGAAGCATCGGGCTAAACCGGCCAATCAGCATGCAGACCATTTAACATTCATAACCTGGCCAAACCAGTCTTTCCATTGCTAAGCTTTGATATGGTCTCGTGGTTGTCCATTTAACAGGGCTCCTGGGTCATTTCAGCCCCAACAAAGTTTCATGGGTTTTACAGGGAGCCTAAAGCCTGGGGCACACTGAAGACAGACAAGCCGCGGTTTTGGGAAATCATATGGTCACACAGGAAGCGCCACGCCGCTGAGTGCTTCTTGGAAAGTTGCGCGATAGTCACATCACGCAGGACTTTTGAACTGGAAGTGGAAAGTGACTTTTGTTTTACATGATCAGACTTGCCGTCGTGTTTTGTGAGACTCAAATTTTTTAAAAATGGTTAAAGATGCTATTTATTACAATGTTTTGGGATCAATAGTACTTTGAAGTAATCAATACTACGGTTGGGTTTGTGACATAAAGCCGTTCCGCGTTGTAATATTTGTTGTAAAGTACTCCACAATGTTGTAAAGAGCTGCGCCACTGCGCTGGAAATAGCTTCTGGGACGCGGCGCTGCGCTCCCTGTGTAGCCACTCTCAGTAACAATAATGGCTTCTATTTAAAATGACGTCGCGGGTGCGACATGGGAACACTGCCTTACCTCCGCCGCAGCACCGTTTCACGATAAGTGATATTTCTGTCAGTTTAGTTGGTTCTTGCATCTCACCAGTCTCTTCCAGTCTTCCTTGATTTTATTAATTAAATTAATCATTTAGAAAGCACTTGACTTTTAAATACAACCCAACAGCTTAATGGATTGTTGTGCTTTTCCCCTTCAACACTTCCTAACAAAGTAGATGGGTGGAGAGTGGCTCGGCAGCAGCTTAATAATCACAATGCTTTTCACAATTAAACTCATCTTTCACACTTTAATACCACAATGACCCCATATTTGAATATTTTGCTTACAGGCTGTTGAGTTGTATTTCAAGTAGTCCAAATGTAACCACAGTTTAAATCAATTTAGCGATATTTTTGAAAAAAACAAGACGTCAATTTGGCCGGCTTACCGGTCTCATTTTCTCTTATTAGTTAAGAAGTCTCTATTACCTCAGACATGATTTTTCCTGAATTTGTTGCTCTTGACTTTGCTTTATCAATTGAAGAAGTCTTAGAAAAGCTCCCGAGTTGTAGGATCTCTCCACGGTGAGTGGAGTGCTGCAGAGCTCCAGTCTTAGTGAGAGACTGCAGATCAACGAGGACTTGCTGCCAGGCCTCCTGCCGATTAGCTTGATTACCGTATTTTCCGCACCATAAGGCTCACCTGATTATAGGGCGCACAGCCAATCAGCGTCCTAGCTAAAGGTGTGGTCCGCACATAAGGCTCCATAGCAGCTATAAAAATTATTCAGCAGCAATACTGAAGAAAGCACTCGCATGTTTTTTCATTCCTCGTTCATAAATCCCTCAAAATCCTCGTCCTTTGTGTCTGACATGAAGAACTGACCCAGCACTGAACCCAGCACGCTCGGCTCTGACGCGCCTGGCTCATCGCTGGTCAAGTCAATGTCACTGTCGTTGCTCGGCTCTCCCGTTGTGACCCCGGCCTTGGTGAAAGCTGGAACAACAGTCTGGACGGAAACGTTGGCCCAGGCATCAGCGATCCACTCACAGATGGTGGCATAAGTCGATCGGCGCTGCCTGCCCAACTTGGTGAACATGTGTTCACCATTAGTCATCCAGCGCTCCCACGCTGCTCGGACTTTCGCTTTGAAGGACCGGTTCACCCCGATGTCCAACACCTGGAGTTCTTTGGTTAATCCACCCGGTATGATGGTGAGCTCCGTGTTTGTCCTCTTCACCTGGATTTTAACGGCGTCGGTGAGATGGGCCTGCATGGAGATCAGCATGGCTGGAGAAGTGTGGAAGAAGGCATCCCGTCTTTTGGTGTACATCTCCCGCAGCCACGCCCCCATCATGTCCTCATCCATCCAGCCCTTCAGGTTCGCCTTGATGATCACGCCAGCGGGAAACTTATCTTTGGGTAAAGTTTTCCGCTTGAAGATGACCATCGGCGGCAGCTTCTGGCCATCAGCCTGGCCGGCGAGCAGGACTTCTCGTGGCCGGTCGTCCGCACAGACACCGTGCGAGCAGGACTTCTCGTGGCCGGTCGTCCGCACAGACACCGTGCTGGTCCCCATTTTCTCCACGGTCCGGTTCACCGGGATGTCGAAAGTAAGCAAGACCTCATCCATGTTGGTGATGTGCTGGGGCTGGATGTTTTTGTCTGCCATCTTCTTAGTGCAATAGGAGTGGAACAAATCTAGCTTCTCAGCGTCACCTTTTATTTGGTGAGGGTGGGCGGTGCTACAGGCCGGCTCTTTGTTTTCCTGCGGACGCAGTTGTGGCTTGCTTCACTTACGTCCTTATTACATGTATAAAAGGCGCACTGCCTGTTCAGGGGAAGATCAAAGGTTTTTAATAGTGCCTTATGGTGCGGCTAATACGGTAATTAGGCCCAGACTTTATCAAAGTGATATTTGGAGTTTGTATGCAAAGAGGCCCCCAGTAATAACAGCAGTGGTTACACTTTGCATCCCAGTGCCTTGTTTGCTTTTCTCCTGCATAAACATCCCCAGTTTATTCCCATCACACTCGCATAAACAGTGCAACACAGATTTGTAGTTTGACTCTTGTTTTTTCACTGACAATGTTTGTTACACTATTAAAACTTATACTAGTTTGAAATTAGACTTTATAACTGAAAAGTTCTTCTATGTTTTCTTTAAACACACTTTTTTGACTCCTTTTTTCTTTAAACCCCCCGAGTCAGCTGATCTTTGCAAGTAAACCATTTCCAGAACAGGATGTGTCACTGCCAAGAAACCAAAAATAAAATGTGAACTTTTTTTTTTTTTACTGAAAGTATTCCTGTGTGTCTTTGCATGAAAATTGTTGGAGTGCAGAAAAATAGGTAAGGGAAGAAAAAAAAAAAGATAAGCAGTGGCGCCCACAAGGAACCCCCTGTAAGTTAGCTTGGGATTAGCATACTGGAAACAGCAGAGAATGGCTTGGCTAGTAGAAGCTAACCGTTAGCATTAGCAGCTCCACCACACAGCAGATCTCCTGCAGTCTTGTGTGATTTTTGGAGATAAATCATCAACGTTGCAAAGCAAACAGTGGTAGTCATGTTGCTGTTAGTCATTCAGAGGCGAGCTGTCCAAATATCAGGAAATAAGACTCCAAATCTTGTCGTGTCCAGTTCACCTCTGATGTGGCTCACTTCTAGTTCCTGAAAAAGGTGCACCAGATCTTTGTTCTTCCAGAGTGGGACCTAAGGCTTCAAATGTATTGATTAAGCAAGAGATCCGCAACTTTATATCCATATGTGTGTGTGTGTGTGTGTGTGTGTGTGTGTGTGTGTGTGTGTGTGTGTGTGTGTGTGTGTGTGTGTGTGTGTGTGTGTGTGTGTGTGTGTGTGTGTATGCCACTGAGAATCACCATTTTATAAACAGAGTTACCACTGGGACCAATTTTGTGTGCCGCATCCAAATTTTTCACCAACCCCATCCGACCACCCCATGGAAATTTTTCAGTGGCACCTCTTCCAATATGATTATTCAGTTTGGATAATCGTACATCCGTTTTGGTAGTTACTTTATTTCCTTTTTTAGCCAAAATTTTGAAAGTCTTAAATTTTCTTTCAAGATTTTTTTAAACTATCATTAGACACAAACCACAGAGCCCATGCAGTGTTCTCTTCTGTGAGAGAACAGTTTTATGTGTCCGTTTATCGTGCTCGTTATCGTGCATGCCAATAAGCTTTTCAGACAGACTGGCAGATGGGTTGTGTGTGAAATTACTTTTTTCTTTTGCTTTCCAATAACTTCTTATGATTTCTTTCATTTCTCTTCTCTTTCTCTTATACATTCAGATTGTTTCTCCTCCACAAACACACACACACACACACACACACACACACACACACACACACACACTCATTTACTCTTTCTCCCTGGCGCTTATTGCTTTACTCTCTCACCCTTTATGTCCAATCAATCTCCCCCATCTCTCTCCACCAGTAGCCACTAGTGGAGCCGATGGTGTAAAGACCATTTTATGTGAATCAGAGCATTGTTGTGTCTTTCCCATTAGCTATTCATGGCTCGCCTGACCCAGGTCTGTGTACCTGGATTGGTGCGTTCAGGAGGTGCAGTGGCAGACTTAATGTGGATTAACAAGAGTGTCATTGTTAATACAAGAAGGTGATGTCACCAGAAGAAAGAAGAGGGAGGGAGGGAGAAAGATAGGATGATTGTTTATCTCATCAATAGACTAAAGCAAAAGCAGGTCCCGACCTGCACCAATTTGTTCTGTGCAGCTGAAGCAGAAGATGGATTAGCTGCAAATATGTCTTAGTGCTGAATATTTGCTACCAAGACACTGTAGTACAATAGCCCATGTGCACTCATCAGTGTTCACGCGTTGTGCATGCTCAGTGTTTCTCTGGGCTCACCCTTTGTCATCATCTTCATAAAAGCAGATATAAATAATACAAGAAGAGAAACCATGAGGGACTGACAAGGTAAAATGAATGAATTAAACACCATGTGTGTGCAAGGGAGCTGCGATGAGACCCTCCATCTCGGGCTGCAGTGCTAAATGACAGCATGCCAGTGAAAGAACGAGGCAGAGGAGAGGCAGCGGGTGAGGCTGCAGGGCGGCACGCGTAGGTGCGGGAGCAGCAAGCGGTGGAACTTGTGGAGGAGGACGAATCGAAAAGAAGCGAGTGGACGTTAAATGGAGTGAAAAAGAAAGAGAGGGAGGTGAGAGGGGATGTTTGAACTCACCTGGAATCACTTTATCTGTTGCTCAAATGAACTGGACTAAAGCCTGGACAAAAAGGTGTTCGCTCTGTGTTCATAAGCGTTTCTATGATTATAATAATACAAGTGAGCTCTTCAAAAGCAAAATAAGAGACAAGCAGGTTAGTTTTAAATGATCAAAAATAACCAGAGATTTTAAATAAAGATTTTAGAAAATTTCTTAAGTTGTAATCATTCAATGGTCGATACAAAACACATTTCTGAAGTTGTTTGCACCTAAGCTCTCCCACATAGCATGATTGCATCAGTTTTCTTCTTGACAGCTTCAGTACTCTCCAGAATGAGCTGTTTCAGGGCTCAAAGCAAGCTGGCGCTGGCCACGCCCACCCATTGCTCACTCAGGCTACTATAAGCTGAGAGGCTTCAATATCTGGGAGATACTTGAAGTAGGGCAGCAGTAGCTCAGAAGATAGAGCTGGTTGTCCAGTAATTGTATGGTTGCAGGTTTGATCCCAGCTCCCACCAGAGAATGCTGCTGTTGTGTCCTTGGGCAAAACACTTAACCCACCTTGCCTGCTGTTGGTGGTCGAAGGGACCGGTGGTGTCAATGCTTGGCAGGCCTTGCCTCCGTCAGTGCGTTTCTGGGCAGCTGTAGCTACATCATAGCTCGCCATCACAAGCGTCTGAATGAGTGGATGACTGATTGTATTGTGAAGCGCCTTGGGGGGTTGTAGAATCCTAAGAAGGTGCTATGCAATTACAGGCCATTTACCATTTAGAGCCACTGCTCTTCCAGCTGCAGATCTCTCTTGCACATGAGAGGTTGTTCTGTTCTAATTTCCTGGTTTGTGATGTCACAATCGGGGACTTTTGAAACAGCTTGTTTTAGACACATTCCCAAAAACAAACGCTGACTGATGAACGGAGTGTTAATGGAGGCAGTAGAGCGAGACCAACGTGTGAGCACAAAGGGATGCAAAAGGTGAGTTTTTTATATTGTCTCCTTGAAAACAAATGTTGAGGGTCTGACCTCATGAGGAAATTACTATGCAGTGATTTTCTCCAAAATGACTGTGCTTAAATTGCTCTGAAAAGCAAATAATCACATCAGCGCCAAGAAACTTCATTTCCCATGATGCTTTGCACACGGAAGCATTGGGATGATGTCACCGCCTAATACCAGAAACACGTTCTGCGCATGTGCGGGAGGTGGGAGCTTGGAGCTTTCCCGCGACTTCAAAGACTATAAATCATGAATGAGACAAAGAAACCTCGTTCTTTTGCCCAGGATACCTGGCGGTAAGGACACGCTTGTCGAACGCTCCGACAACTTGAGCACGCGGAAGCTCTAAGTGCCAAGTTGAGCCACGCAACCGCTGGAAACCACTCCACCATCATCGGGACCTGACTGGGAACGAGCGGAGCTCCATCCAGCTCTCAGAGACGCTGTAAGTTGTCAAACTCAGCACAAAAAAAACTTCGTTCTCTTTGTGTCCAGCCCGTGGATAAACACTCGTGGAGCCAAACAACGGAGAAAGCATCAAACCGACGGATGACGCTGAAAACTGCGGAGAAAACACGGAGAACCATCAAATCAAACAGTGAGGGACGCTTCACTGTTCTGGTGATCAGAAAACTCATTTCTCTCTCTCCTTTTCTTCTCCCGTTTCCTCTATAGTCCAGAATAAGCAATAAAACCGCGCTATTGCTTAAAAAGTAGCTTCGTGTTTTCCTCTTTCGCTCCCAATTCGTCCTTCGGGTCATTTTGAATAAATAAACTGCTTATTAATCATTGTTTGGTATCTTTAAATGTTTTCTGCTTGGCCACGTGGTTAAACTAAAAGATATTATTCGTGATTAATCCTTTGTGTTGTTTCATGATCCTTTGAAATGCTTTGAGTGATTTAAGGTTAAGTTACTGATGATTCTAAGGTCTTGTTCACGAGTGAGGGTAGGAGGGATCGGGAGATCGACAGGCGGATTGGTTCGGCGTCTGCAGTGATGCGGACGCTGAGCCGATCTGTCGTGGGGAAGAGGGAGCTGAGCCAGAAAGCCAGGCTCTCGATTTACCGGTCGATCTACGTCCCAATCCTCACCTATGGTCATGAGCTTTGGGTAATGACCGAAAGAACGAGATCGCGGATACAAGCGGCCGAAATGAGTTTCCTCCGTAGGGTGGCCGGGCTCAGCCTTAGAGATAGGGTGAGGAGCTCGGACATTCGGGAGGGACTCGGAGTAGAACCGCTGCTCCTCCGGATCGAAAGGAGCCAGTTGAGGTGGTTTGGGCATCTGGTCAGGATGCCTCCTGGACGCCTCCCCGGGGAGGTGTTTCGGGCATGTCCTGCCGGCAGAAGGCCCCCGGGTCGACCCAGGACACGTTGGAGAGGTTACATCTCCAATCTGGTCCAGGAACGCCTTGGGGTCCTGCCGGAGGAGCTGGTGGACAAGGCCGGGGAGAGGACGGCCTGGAGCTCCCTAGCTGGGATGCTGCCCCCACGACCCGGACCCGGATAAGCGGAGGAAGACGAGACGAGACGATGATTCTAAGTGCCTTGGAAGTTAAAGTGCAAGTTGCCACTCACACTTTAGCCAGACAAAGGGGTCAGCCATCTTGCATACAGACTCCATTTTAGAAACACACACACATACATACACACAAAACACCTTGAACATTATTTTGAATATACATCCTTTTATTATATCACATGGTTATTATTCATTTATGCCACTGTTTATTCATTTGACAAATTGTTAATTAAACGTTATAAAATTCAGATTTTCGTCTCCAGTAGCTTTGTTGTGTCGAAGAGAAGTCTCTGCTCCAAGGATTCTACGAACTTCAAGAAAGACTGATAAGAGTTTTGGATTCAAATTTTCCCCGGTTAAAGGGGAATGGTGCCCCGTATATCTAAGAATATGTTAATTAATTAATAAATCAGTAAATATTTACATATTTACAGAATTTATTGAAGAATCCAAAAGTAAGTTAAAGCTTACAAATTGTTCGCTCCTAATAACCCCAACACAAAGTATTTTGCATTTAGAAAAACTGTTGATTAGAAACACAAGGTCAACTCAGCAGACTGGAAAAGGTCCTAATAGAAAACTTGAATGCACTTAAAAAGAGCTCCCTCTCAAAACTCATCTGTTTATGAAGCAACCAGCAGTGAATCATATCAAAAGCAAAACCGTGCATTCCTTCCTGAAACCCTGAGCCTGACTGTGAAACACGGGGGTGGTTTTGCTCTGTTTGTCATGAGAGTTTGTCATCTTTGATGGAAGAATGAATTCCTTCTCATAACAGTAAGTTCTGATAAGAAGCACCCGAACGTGTGACCTACTTTCCCCTGAAAGTGGGTTACGCAGCAAGGCTGTGACCATAAGGTCACAAGTCGCTCAACCAAAGGATGGATAAAGAAGAATAAAGTCAATGTTTTGGAATGAACAAGTGGAAGTTTTCACCTTAGTCAGTGATGTTGATGTGGACTGACTTGAATTCAACAGTTCACGTGAGGAAGTCTATAAGCAAAATTTCTACAAACAAATGAGGGCGGATGCTAGTAGCACAGAAATTACAGAAAATCTAAATTTTGACAATTGTGGTCAGATTCCCTCAAATATTAACTAAGAATATGCTCATCAGTAGGTTGTTTTCTAACTCGCATGATTATTAGAAAGTCATATTTATGCAGATATACAAATACGATTTTAGTAACAATCAAACACCAATGTAGTCTACCAAATACCTGAAATCTGCAGCTTATGGCTTAATCTTGTCTGCATAGAAACATGGAGGAATAATCACACACACACACACACACACACACACACACACACACACACACACACTACATTGACTTACAAATATCAGAAAGACGAGAGGAGATGAAACGCTGAACTCTGAAACCCGACTCGCTTAGACGTTTTTAACCATCTTCCTCTTTCACCCCGTGCTTGTCAAGCACAACACAAGATGTCATCTGTCAGCCATGACATTTTATTTTTTGGTCATTCAATGTGTTACTCATGTCCTCCGTTTGGATTTATGTTTGAGGAGTACATTCATTCATCAATCACTTCAAATTTATCTCCATCCAGTTTATTTGTATAGTTTTCTTATGTTTTTATTGGTTTTACTTCTCTGATTGGACCAAAACTGTAACTTCTCACTTTATGCTGTATCTCTTAGCTGACTGACTGCTAGTCAGAGATCATTAAAGATGGAAACAAACTCCTGATTGCTGCTTTTTATAGGCTTAAAGGTGCAATATGCAAGAACAAAGTAAGAATGACATCCTGTGGTCGGTCGCTTGGCCTGGCAGGGGACTAAGCAAGGCCTGGCGAGCGATGGGGGAAACCCTGTTTTTCTCCTTACAAGTAAATCCATAAATGTAAATGTAAATATTAGCCATAAAAATGTTCCACTAGTCTTATTGAATCATATTTATTCATTTTATTAATTACTTCTATTGCAGACAATTTTAAATGAGTGTTTTTTTTCTTACTTTAGCAGTGTAAATGAGGACTAAACTGTGCTCTTAATTTTTCCAAGGTAAATTGTCTGTTATTTTTTAAATAAATAAAACAAATAAAAGTTTAAAAACCTAAGGAGCACAAAAAGTAAAAGTGAAATTAGGTGACAAAACGGCTTCGTACTTCTACAATCATATCCATGTGACCTATTTACCTTTAGACCAATGTTTCATCAACTCATACTCAAAAATGTGTCAATCTTTATATGAAGTGAGGTGATGTGGAGTTTAAATGAGTTGTCCTGTCTCTCCACATTAAGAGGTAATGAGTGGTTTTTATCTATCTATGCGAGGTTTTAGCCCAACTTAAGAGCCAGTTTGTATAATTGTGTGTGTGTGTGTGTGTGTGTGTGTGTGTGTGTGTGTGTGTGTGTGTGTGTATCGCCCACCTTCATGCTTGTTAAAACAGGCGAATAATAAGATTTTACTACAAACGAGAAAAGGTATACCCACAAACAAGCACAACTCCAGTATCACTTAGTGAGACTTAGTGACAGCGAAATGATTAAAGATATTTTGAAGCAATCTTCTATTTTATTCTCAGAAGGCATCTAAAAATACTTGCTTCTGCAGCTCACCAGTGCATAAAGAATCTGAAAAGCTTACCAGTAAATTATTTTGCCAGCAATGAAGATATATATGCAAAAATCCTCCTCCTCTTGTGCTCTCTTAATCATTACCAACTGATTTGTTTGCTATAGCTGGGAACATCTCGGCTCTGGCAGACGTGTCTGAGCTTGTGGATCCAGATGTAGTCGTGTTTGAGCTCTTGCATATGTCTATAAAAGTGAAAGTAGGTAAACATTCAGAAAAGAAAGTCATTTTGTAGGGCTGGGGGTAAACAATTATTTTTATAATGATTATTCTGACGATTATTTTATCGAATAGTCGACTATTCTAATGACTATTTAGACTAGGGTTGTCAAACTCAAACTCACACGGGGCCGAAATGAAACTCGGGTACGGAGTCAGGGGCCAAACTTAATATTTTTTGAAAAAAGTGACGGCAAATTTGCACATTTTCTTTACCAACATATTTTGAACCTTTAAATTTGGAAACAAACTTATTTCTGCATTAACACTGAATGTGGAATAACCAAATTACACATGAGCAAGTCAGTTTTAAATAAAAGGCATCAGTGGTATTCATTACTTGTGGTATAATCAGCATTTTTAAAATCTTTTGAATCTTTAAATCTTTTCTCACGTGCCAACAACAAAATAAAAATACCATTTTATCTTAAATGAAAACGCAACATCTCACCTGTTAACTTTCATGTTTTGGAGCAGAAAGAGCATAAAACCAACATATTTAAAGCTCAGTTTGCTCCACTGGTTTACTGTGATGCTCACCTGTTCCAGCCAGATACCTGCATCATGGGGTTGATCTGAGCTGAGGAGGAGACTCCTGTTGTTTTGTTCATCTTCATCATAATAATGACAACATTAGATGACAACAGGTGCTCACATAGGTTTGTGCTGATGAACATGTCTGAGCAGCTTGACCACGTTGTTGTGTGTCGGGGAGGAAACACGACAGCAGCCACAGAGCCGTGCTGGTTTGAGCGTGTCACTGTTTGCTGGAGTTATATCAGCTCTGTCTGGACATTAGTTGGAAAACTTTCTCTTTCAGTCGTGAACACATTACTGAGCGGCTAGAATCTCCGTTTCTGGGCTTCAACGTCAGAAAACAGCTGAGTGAACTCAGCGCTGAGTGAGAGGAGTGTAGTTTGTCTGAGACAGCGGAGCTGCAGACACCGGCAGCAGGCGCTGGAAAAAACACAAAGGAGGGGGCGCGTCGGCTCCGCGCTGACGCCGCAAAGCATCATGGGAGTTGAAGTCTTTGCAGTAAAATCGGCCAGCGGGCCAGTTTTAATATATTTTTGATATTTATCTCGCAGGCCACATAAAAATGCTCCGCGGGCCGCTTCTGGCCCGCGGGCTTTGAGTCTGACATATGTGATTTAGACAATTAATCTAATGATTATTTTTCTATTACACAGTTAATAAAAACCAAAAAACCTCTAATAAATTCCTCAAAAAATTTGATTAATTGTTACTGTAAGAGAATAAACACTACAGGCCTTCCATTTTGTATAACACTGCTTTTATTGTGTTGGTTGGTTATGTTCTTGTGACGTGTAGAACTTGGGAGTGCAGGCTGCTGCCTGAGAGGTGGTTGGAGACGGAGTGTCTCCATGCTGCTTTGTTTTGGTCACTTATGTGCGTGAGGCGAGTGGTGTTACGACCCTTCCTGGGGAGTTTGGCTCGTGTGCAAAAAGGAAGGGACAATAACGGGATTTAAAAGTTAAAATGATGATCAGGTTTATTTACAAAAAAAACCCCATAAATCTTTCCATCCACAGGTTGGGAATAATAAAACTAATTCTGCCTGTGGGGAATTAAAACAAAAGTATAAATAAGTAGGGATGTCCCACTGGGCAAAGATTACTGGGTTCTGAACCAAAATAAGCATCTCCAAAGGTCCAAACTCTAAACTGGGCAGTTAAACCAAACTCAAGGTGTTATTTTAAACTAAACCGAAAACCCACAACACTCTAAATGTAATAAAAGGGAGATCTACACCACAAAAAAGATTAACTCTAAACCAAAACGTAACAGCTTATCCAAACGCAAGAAACTGTTAGCGAAAATGCTAACAGTAACTTTACCAACGTTAAGTTCAAGTTACCAAGTTTAAATAAACCAAAAACACCCAGCAAACAGATCAGCACGGAGGAGAGACTGCTACCACCAAAACAGCTCTCCTAATGTCTGAAAGAAGCTCCTTTATGAAGGGAGAAACATTCCCGGTGATGTCCTACATCTGCGGTAGAGATGAAGCGGCGCATCTGACCCCGGAAGTTGTTGTCCGTTGCCGGGAAAGGAAGGTGGGCAAAACAGGAAAGGAATCTAGTAGCGGACGGACGTTGTTCCGGGTCTTCGGTATTTGGCGGAGAGGTTAGTGAAGGTTGAGAAGAGGGCGAACTAGAGGAAAAACAGGCAGATTCCTCCTCTATTTACAAACTCCTGGGGATGCAACAAGTGGGCGTGGTGCGTCGACTACCGGATCTGACGTCGACGAATTTTTAGAATCGAGCCGTCGACGTCATCGAGGCTTCACTACAGCCCTATCATTTTGTATCTCAGCAAGGACGTTTTTCAGAGTTATTGAATTAATTAAAGTCAGTGAGAGTGTTAGACGAGTGTTTACCTAGACAGTCTGCCCTTCAGATGACGTGTCACTGAGCTGCCCTTGTCATTAGAAGTATGGAAGCACGGAAATGGGGGGAAAGTTAGGAAATCAAATAGATGTGGGGGGGAGGGGGGAACATGGTATATTGGTGGCAGATGTCACTGCTGAGAGGAGGAAGAGTGAGAAATAAACTTCTATAGTGGCGCGCCAACGCTAGCATATGGATTCATGCACAGTCAGGCATAAACACAAGTGAAACACTTCCTACAGATCCAACAACAGCATGAGGTGTGCGTACACAAAAAGGACCAAAACACAACAACTGTGAAGAACTTACTTTGCCGAAGAAGTGAATTCTAAAGTTTTTATTATTATTACTTTATGCCCACTCAGGTAACAGTTTAACATCGTCTCCAGAGAACTTCACAGATACTCCTTTATTTAGCAGAGCTTTGCTTCAATCAGCTCAAAACCAATGCTACAGGGCAACGATGAAACAACGATAGAAGTGAACATAAGGCGATGACGGTGGGGGCTGATGAAGGCGTGTTTGATAAAAGCCAGGAATAGGAGATAAAACGATGATGACTGTGGGACAAAGTTCAGAGTGAGTGGCGAGGATGCACACTGGAGACACGTCTTTCAAATTTTCTTCTTTTTTTTCCCTTTTCCTCGGCAAAAGTACCAATCACCTGGAGCATAAATTACTCATTACCAGTACTCATGTCAGTAGCATTCAATCTAAAGTCCTCAGATGCATATTAGTTTTATAATTAGTTTTTGGAATTTTTTCCCTGATTTAGATGCTGTTGTTTTTTCCTGCCCAGCATAATGACATGTGTCCTGGAAGTCTTTTTCAAGCTAGTTTCTGCGCTGAATTTCAGTTGCTTCAACACTTTCTCCTCATTGACATCATAACGTCACATAAGAGCTGCTGAGGCAAAGAATGACTCATACAGGTCACAAGGCAGCAATACAAGCAGCTGTTGAAGTCACACAAATGAAATATAGAAATGTTAAAGCCGGAGTGTTTAGGATAATTAGGTATATGTGGGTAAATAGTTAGATGATCACAATCAGATTCATTGGCAAATCGAAATATGTAAAAAGCTGATTTAAAAAAAGAATAAATCAGGCACTCATGTGGCCAACTGCCACCACTACTAGACTGAAGAAAGGACCTGAAGGACCCCAACACACCGTTTTTTTATATATGAGTTTCTTTTATATTTGAAGTTGAATAAATATTAAGAAATTTATTGACTTACCGTATTGACCCAAATATAAGACAAGGTTTTTTCATTGAAAATAATTTTAAAATATGGGGTCATCTTATAATCAGGGTCATTCTGTATTCAGGTCAATACAGTATTTAATTTATATTGCACACAGTAAGTGTTCAGTTGTCTTTCACAATCATTGTGCTGCTAAATCTTATATGTCGGCCTTAATAATCTGCTTTAGATATCGGCCATCAGCAACAAAATTGTTTAAAAATCGGTTTCGGCATTAGCCTTAAAATAACCCACATCAATTGGCCTCTACAAGTTCTATAGGTCACTACCTTCAACAAAACAAAAGACCAAAAACTTTAAGGAAAAAAAACCCAGGAATTGCAACGTCCAGCAAAATGGCAAACACACCAGACTGCCTTTCATCAGCAAAGAGGTAAATGTGTAAAACACTTATGTTTATGAATGGTGAAAGTTTTGTAACTGCTTGTTTAAAATCAGTAAATGTGTTTTGTCCTCCCGGGCTCCCGTAGAAGGCATAATGGCGCTCCCATGTATTTTAGACTCGATTTTTATGGTTATATGTTACAAAGCTGCCAGTATTTTTCTGCATTGTTTCATACATTTTCAACAACATTTCCATGGATATTTCTAGAGATTAGCAGTAAAAACTACACGTTGTCTCCAAGTGAAATCAAGATAATAATTCATGTTGAAGGACAGCTTTTGAGTTGTGTGGACGTCTTTCTAGACGTTTAATGTTTAATGAATAAGTTGTTGTTTTTTGCACACAACCTTAACAAAAGACCACCTTGTAGAGTGACAGAGGACCGTTAGGGTTATTACTGCTACTGAAGGAGGATTTTATCTGAAGGTTTTTAATCATTAAAAGAGTTTTTCACTACTGACATTTTTTTGTCTGCCATTATTCTTGCAGCATTTATGAAATGCACGTCTTAATGCTGACTGAACCAAACCACCTTTGAACTGATCTTTAAGTAGAAAAAAAAAGTTCAAAGTGGCACATACAGGGAATATGTGGCTGTTTAGGATGCGCCACATTTCATCTGCCAACTTAACTGCTCGCTGCGTGTACCCACCCAAGTGCTTCTCACCTGCACGTCTTTGCTCTGATGACCTCCCCCCACAGCCTCCCCCTCCTGCTGCTGCTGCCTCCTCTCCTCCTTACCTCTGTCTGGTCTGCCTGCCTGTCACAGTGATACCCAAGTGCAGTGGTTTTGATCTCCGCCTTCAATAATGAATGAAAGGATACAATTCGTCAATCACTTCAAAACCATGTAGCCCACATGGCCCAAGGTCAGGACAGTGGCAGCTGTCAGTGGGGACGACAGCTAGCAGAGATAGGTGTGTGCAACACTTTGGGGCAGATGCATCACACGCACACAAAAAGGGAGAAGGGGGAATCAGACTGAAAGTTGGCGCCTCTGAAGGTGAGAAGGCTGTCAGGAGAAAAACGTGGTTTTTAGTGGTTGTGTCTGCATCATGCTGTGTACATGAATGTGGGTCTCGATTGTGGAGAGAAGGGATGGAGCCCCGAGTCATGTTGTCTGACGATCACATGTCGGGAAGAATTTATGTTTGTGTGATCTCCCAGTATCAGGGCATCAGTGGATGGATTTGGTGTGTGTGTGTGTGTGTGTGTGTGTGTGTGTTTGAAGCTCAGAGCCTTTGATGTAAAGGTGGTGTACTGATTTTGTCCGACAACTTCAACAAACTGGTCTTACCCCCACCCATTACTACAAGGTGGTGCGACTGGCAACAATCCACACACCCCAGTTTTTCAGCTCTGTCTTTGAACTCTGATTCATTTATCATACGTGACAATAAAAGTTGTTTTTTTCACCTGCAGAGAGATTCTTGTCTTTAACGAGCGGATGTAAAGCACTGAATGAAAGCAGAAGGGAGGGGGAGGAGGAGGAATAAAAAGAAGGGCAGATGAATAATAATAATTGTGTTTGTTTGTGTGTTGAAGTTTTAAGGTGTTTTTATTGCATCTTGTGTGCACAACGTTCCTCCGAGCGACAGAGGAGACTGCTATCTCTGTGGGAGGTATTTATTTCACTTGGTCCCAGTGTTCCCATTCGCATCCTCGTTTCTGTTGTTTGCTTCTCTGCTTATCAGGAGATAGAAGCTGACGTGTGTGTGTGTGTGTGTGTGTGTGTGTGTGTGTGTGTGTGTGTGTGTGTGTGTGTGTGTGTGTGTGTGTGTGTGTGTGTGTGTGTGTGTGTGTGTGTGTGTGTGTGTCCCGACAGATGTGGCCTGCAGTGTGGCCCACCTTTTAAATGTCACTGATCACAGTCTCTTCCACCTGATTACCCCACCTTCCCCCACCGTACCAGCACCCCACCTCAGCTCTTCTGCCCCATTTGTTACCCCACTTCTCTTTCCAACACACAAATCTGCACCACCCACAAGCCCTCCATCTTTAGTAGAACAGACCACACACACATACCACTTGTTTCTTCTAAAGCCACTGACCGAATAAACTTCTGGACCAAATGAAGTGCAAAGCGTTCAAAGTTGCATTTCAGCCAGATGTCCTGCAGAGACTTACATTATCCACTCACACACGAACACATCTACTTGCATCGTTACGCTGACATTATTAAATGCCAGAGGAAGTGGTAAACTGACATTTTAAATGCTCAATCACAGATTTGATTAAAATCACTCGAGCTAGTTTTAAGGAGAACAGCATGCTGGGCGATCATTAACTGGACAAAGGCCAGGTTGGCCAAAGACCAAAACCAGTACAGTTACAAACATATTTGTTTTCTTTAACCTTTGCTGTAGTTGCATCCAGAGCAGGACCGTGGTAAACTGACACCAGATCAAAAGCAGGCACTAAATGTTTGTCAGTGGCAAACCCGTGGTTTAGAAGCTCTTTTGGGGACAAAGAAACACACACGGGCAAAGTCAAGCACATCGACTTTCCTCTCTGTGCTCAGGGTTTTGCAGTTTGCCCCCCCCCCCCCCCCCCCCCCCCCGGTGTTTGTGTGTGTGTGTGCGTGCGTGTGTGTGTGTGTGAGTGAGTGAGTGTGTGTGTGTGTGTGTGTGTGTGTGTGTGATGCTGTGGGCAATGTGTCTCATGGTCTGACATGTGCCAATCAGCACATCAGGAGCAGTCAGTCATCTGCCAGCTCCTCACAGACATCCATCAGTCAAGCTTTAGGCAACTGTGATTGGAGCAGGCAAGGAATGAGCTTGGGGGTGGGGGGTGGGGGTGGGGGGTCAGAGTTCTGATTGGCCGTTGTAGCAGGAAGACAGGTCATGGGGTTGTTGTGTCGTTGTGTTGTCGGCAGCAAGATGCGCTTTGTTCTCATAGATGCCCCAACATTGGGTGGTGAATTAAAGTAGCTGCCTACTTTAAAAAGAATGCCAGGAGGTAAAATCCTGACCAAAGATGGGCTTTTACATCCTGTAAGCGCTGCTTCAGGAAGAGAAAGCTTCCTGGTCTTTTCCTTGGAAAATATTATAGTTTGTTGATGTCTGCACTTGCTTCCCTACAATTCAGCCGAGGCCACCTGGAATCAGGGAAATAAGCTGCAGCCTGCAGGAATAAAGTTCGAGTCACTTTGATTTCATCATCATCATCAAAGGGATCAGCCGCTCACTGCTTGAGATTCCCTCATTTTGCTGTTTATCGGAGGTCAGCGTGAAGCAGATGCTGTACGTCATCAGTGATCGCACCTAGATTTACCGGAGTGGCTGGCATTGACGTTTACAAGGCAATAAACGTGCATTAGGCCGTGTTTAGTGAGATTAACGGTTTGATGTTGATCAGAATTCAGGTCAGAACCTCAGCTAACCTGGTATTCATCTCTACCAACACTTGATGAAGCCTGCGCTTCAGTTATGGTGTTCATATTTTTCTTCCTTATTTGAATCTTTTGGTTACCGTGGGAATTTAAACTTATGATATGACTTGTAAAATGATATCCAGTGTATGTATCCCTATTTTTTATTCATTTGTGCAATATTTGCTCATGTCTGACTATCTGGACTATCTTACCGCACTGGAGGAGCAGCTCAGCAGCGCGGAAGGGCAGCTGGACAATTTTCGCATGTGCTTCGCACCAATCCTCACCAAGAGAGTCTCAGCCGCAAAGTGGCATCCCCGCCATCCGCCTTGCTGTACTTCCGAGATCACAAAATTCTCCGAGACTTCAAAGGTCACAGTTTGTTTATGCCATCCGTCACTAAACCAAAAAGAAGATGGAGATCACATATATTATGTTGTTCCTCTCTACTACCAGGATTAAAGCCATGAAAAACACACATTTGCACCTCAAGAAAGAAGGTTGGTAGTAAATAAGCCGTTAGTCACGTTTATTTGACGTATCCTAGATAGATAACTGATACCCCGTGTGATTTCCTGTCCAGCCCTACGATAATTGTAGAAGTTAGCGCGTCTCAGAAGAAGCTTGTAGCAAAAATAGGACAGAATCCAATCTTTAGCGGAGCGGCAAGCAGCTTCTGGAACGCACCTGAAAAATTCTGCGCCGCAGCCAGTTTGGATCAACCCCATAGACTATGATGGATTCTGTTTGAAACAGTGACGTTCGGCGCCGCTGATGCCGCTAGTGTGGACTCGGATTTAGGAAGCAGTAATGTAGGGCTGCAGCTATCGAATATTTTTGTAATCGAGTACTCTATCGAATATTTTTTTCGATTAATCGAGTACTCTAATAAATTACCCTTTTGTATTTGTAAACCATTATATCAAATAGCATGTTATAATTATGAAAGACCTGTTAAAATGAGCAAGCAGTTGCCAGTTATTCTTCAAGTTTTATTCAAAATTAGTTTTCAAAACTTCAGCACTTCAACTTTACTTCACAGTAAACAAATGGCTGTGCAAAAAATAAGTAAACAACCTGAGCCGATTTTCCCCTCGTGCAAGAATCTGCTAGCCTGCAAGCCAGACAGAAACTAGGAGGATAACTGTTGAAGTAGCGCTGCGAGCAGCTGCGGCCCAAACAGAACCAGAACCGCTCACGTTGCATGCGCAAACAGCTCGCCGGCTGTTTCCCTATTAACACACGTCCGTTTTAATTTCAACACGTTTTTACTCACACAATAACAAGGATTGTCGAGAAAGCATGTTTGCTGTGGTTTTGTCAAATTATACTGATCACAAAACATTTATTTACTTTCTTTCGTTTTCCTCTCATAAATACCCGTGTCCTCCTGCAGCAATCCCGAGGGACAACAAACATCAATAACACAATAAAAAGTCCGACGTTTTGTGTAAAAATGCTATTTTTTAGCACATTTTAAGTCCGACGTGTTGCTACCAGACGTACGGTGTGAGCTGAAACTGAGTGCTACAAACGAAAAAGTCACACAGTGTCCACAGAATATATAGAAATACAGGCTAAAATGCATTATCTTGTAGAGGCTCAGAGTCCGCTTGCAGAAGTGACATTTACAGGTGCTGCAGCACGGAGGATGTGGTGTTGTGCTAGGCTAAATCCATTTTACAGTATTTACACTGGAGTACGTTTTCCGCCTAACGACGTGAAAAATGGTCCCACATCTTGACATTTTCTGTCTTTTTCGCACTCCACCGGGGTCCACGTTGTCCGCCATGGCTTAAGAGAAAGTTAAGTTACATTCGCTACTCGCGTGTGCAGTCCAGTGGGCATGTGCGTCACTTATTTCAGTCCGGGTGAAACATGACCACGGGCGACTGCAAAGCCACGAATTAATTAAATATGAATTAAACGAATCCTCGAGGCAGAGAATTTGACTCGAGGATTTTTTGTACTCGAATTATTCGAGGTACTCGAGGAATCGTTTCAGCCCTACAGTAATGGCCAATTTTATAAACTGAGTGACGAAAGTATTTATTAGTTTGAGCTAGGGATGGGCACCGAATTCGGTACTTTTTAAGGTACCGACCGAATTCCACAATACCGACCGAGCACCGATTCACTTCATTTGAAACAGTGCCTCGTTTCGGTACCCGTCCTTCACAACGAGAACTTGCCAAGACAGCTGCGCATGCGCAAGAGCGTTATGTCATCGGTCGCTGCGAGCAAGTTGTAAACAGAGCAGCTCCGATAGGTAAATAAAATGTTTAAGATAACGTTAGCTTGATATGTTAGCTTCCGTTTCACTAATGGTGCGTTCGCTTTCTCCTCGGAACTCCGAAATTCCGACTAGAAGAACATGAATGCGCTCTAAAGTTTGGCTTCACTTTACTAAATGCGACGGGTGATTGGGTGAGGATGAAACCAGTGACAACGATTTAAGTGTGAGGCATCATCGTTTTAATCTGCTCCAGCAGTTAAATAAACTGTTTAAGATAACGTGAGCTTGATATGTTAGCTTCCATTGCTACCATTGTTATCAGCTAATGGTGCGTTCGATTTCTCCTGGGAAATTCTAACTTCCCAGTAGGAAAAATCAAATGAAAAAAGACGGCAAAAGGAATGAAGATACACAGTAAATTTAGTTCACAGTAAAGATGTTTGCTTCAGTTTAATTATCAGCTTATAAAACTACAAGGACGATGTTAAAATACAAACAGTTGAATGTTATTTATCGTGATATTTATCAAATATTGTTATGTGTTGAGAAAAATATATATTTAATTTTAAAAGAGAATTAAAAATATTAAACACTCAAAAGTTGTCACACCCGGTCATGTCTCCCCGTTTAGTTCAGCCTTGTGTCTCGTTAATTATTCCCACCTGCCTCTCGTTTCCCAATCACCTTAGCTCCCAACCCTCCTGTATTTAAACCCTGTCTGTTCTTTGTACTGTGTCGGATCATTGTTTCATTGTCCAGCGTGCTTCCGTATTAAAACCCTTTGAATGTTCTCACCTGTCTGCCTGTTTTCCTGCTCCGCGTTGGATCCTCATCTCATCTCATCTCAGCTCCGCTCCTCTCAGCAGCGCGCTGACAGAATGATCCGACCCAAACCCGTTGTGAGATCCAGCAAGGAGATTCTCCCGTGGGAGCACCTGCTTCAGTGGCTCACCCCGAGCCACCACCCAGCTTCTCCATCGCCTTCCCCTGCTCCAGTTTTGCCTCGCCGAAAACGCCGTCCTCGGCCGTCAGCCGCAGCAATCCTCGCTGCTCTCCCGGAACCGGACGAGGGGTCGGACCGGGAGCCGCTTCCGGATCGCTCCAGCTTCGTGGGCACCCGCCTGGCTGTGTGCTCCCCGGGAGTTGGCCCACGGCGTGGGGAGGCATGCCGGGCCCCACCGCAGCGGCTGGTCCCTGGACGGAGCCGCGAGCTCGCTGCAGTTCGGGCTCAGTGCGCCAACTTGGACACGCCCCCAGTCAGACCAGCAGTCCCGTCTCCGGTCCAACCAGCGCCTTCGTCATCTGCAGGCGGAGGAACCACGCCCACAGCCCAGCTGATGGAGCTCCAGGCGGAACTTGACCGGATCCGCCAGCTCGTCAGCCTCCAGGAGAGTCACCTGGACACTCTATCCTCCCCGAACCGCCAGGAGAGGAGCGAGCCCGTCCACCCAGCGGAGCTCGCTGGTCTCCGGGCTGAACTGGCCCAGCTCCATCGAACCCTCAACCTCCAGAAGCTTCAGCTGGACGGGCTGTCCCCCCTGCTCTCACGGCTTCCAGCCCTACCAGTTCCACCACTTCCAGTCCAGCCTGTCCAGGCAGCCCCTCCTGCAGCTGCCTCGCCTCCACTCCAGAGGGCCCAGAAGCAGAAGGGACGGGCTCAGAAGCAGAAGGGATGGGCCCAGAAGCAGACGGTTCCGGTTCTGGCCCCGAAGCGGACGGGTCGGTCCCAGCAGTCGGCGGTCCAGCAGTCGGCGGTCCAGCAGTCCCCGGACCAGAAGTCGACGCCCCCGGACCAGAAGTCGACGCCCCCAGACCAGAAGTCGACGCCCCCGGACCAGAAGTCGACGCCCCCGGACCAGAAGTCGACACCCCCGGACCAGAAGTCGACGGTCCAGAAGTCGACGGTCCAGAAGTCGACGGTCCAGGGTCCTGTGGCCGACGCCCCTGCCCGTCCTGTGGCCGACGCCCCTTCCTCGTGTCCAGAAGTCGACGCCCCCGATGACGTCGCCTGTCCAGAAGTCGACGCCCCTGATGACGTCGCCTGTCCGGAAGTCGACGCCCCTGATGACGTCGCCTGTCCGGAAGTCGACGCCCCTGATGACGTCGCCTGTCCGGAAGTCGACGCCCCTGATGACGTCGCCTGTCCAGAAGTCGTCGCCTCCTCCTCTGATGACGTCCCGTCCGATGACGTCGCCTCCTCCTCTGATGACGTCCCGTCCGATGACGTCGCCGCCTCTTCTGATGACGTCCCGTCCGATGACGTCGCCGCCTCTTCTGATGACGTCCCGTCCGATGACGTCGCCGCCTCTTCTGATGACGTCCCGTCCGATGACGTCGCCGCCTCTTCTGATGACGTCCCGTCCGATGACGTCGCCGCCTCTTCTGATGACGTCCCGTCCGATGACGTCGCCGCCTCTTCTGATGACGTCCCGTCCGATGACGTCGCCGCCTCTTCTGATGACGTCCCGTCCGATGACGTTGCCGCCTCTTCTGATGACGTCCCGTCCGATGACGTCGCCGCCTCCTCTGATGACGTCCCCGAAGTCGGCTCGTCCGTCGCCGCCTCCTCTGATGACGTCCCCAAAGTCGGCTCGTCCGTCGCCGCCTCCTCTGATGACGTCCCCGAAGTCGGCTCGTCCGACGCCGCCTCCTCTGATGACGTCCCCGAAGTCGGCTCGTCCGACGCCGCCTCCTCTGATGACGTCCCCGAAGTCGGCTCGTCCGACGACATCGCCGCTGCCTCGTCTGGGGATGCTCTTTGCACTCAAGAGGCCGACGCTCCATCCAGCCCGGCGTCTCCACGGTCTCCGGTTCCGATGGTGGTTTTGAGGGCAACGCCGGCCCAGCCTGCAGTGACTTTGTCGCCGGCCCAGCCTGCAGTGACTTTGTTGCCGGCCCAGCCTGCAGAGCTCCTCTTCTGCCGCAGGCGCCGGCCTCCAAGGGCCCGTCGCCTCCTCTT
This sequence comes from Nothobranchius furzeri, assembly GCF_043380555.1. Classification (NCBI taxonomy): domain Eukaryota; kingdom Metazoa; phylum Chordata; class Actinopteri; order Cyprinodontiformes; family Nothobranchiidae; genus Nothobranchius; species Nothobranchius furzeri. The sequence goes on along the minus strand of NC_091744.1, from coordinate 15,742,637 downwards.
CTGCCGCAGGCGCCGGCCTCCAAGAGCCTGTCGTCGCCTCCTCCTCCCACCCTGCTCCTCGTTCCTGTGGGCGTCTGGGATCCGCCCCTTGAGGGGGGGGTACTGTCACACCCTATCATGTCTCCCCGTTTAGTTCAGCCTTGTGTCTCGTTAATTATTCCCACCTGCCTCTCGTTTCCCAATCACCTTAGCTCCCAACCCTCCTGTATTTAAACCCTGTCTGTTCTTTGTACTGTGTCGGATCATTGTTTCATTGTCCAGCGTGCTTCCGTATTAAAACCCTTTGAATGTTCTCACCTGTCTGCCTGTTTTCCTGCTCCGCGTTGGATCCTCATCTCATCTCATCTCAGCTCCGCTCCTCTCAGCAGCGCGCTGACAAAAGTATCGAAAATTGGTACCGTTAAGCACCGGTATCGATTCGTAGGTACCGGGAATTAGTACCGAATCGATTCAAATGTCAAAGGTACCATCCCTAGTTTGAGGCATTATATTTTCAGAATCTTTTATAAATTGAGCCGTGCATACTGCCCATACACTTCACACTGTTTATTTAATTAGCTCTTTTCTTAAACTTTCTCCTCTGACTGGTAGCAGCAACACGCCAAAAACTGAACTCATAATTCTTCCTCTCGCCTCACACACTGTCAGTTCAATTAAGCGATTTTAAATGCCTGTTGAAACAAGTGCAGGCGGCCGGATCAGATTAAACAGGAATAGAACTCATTTGCACCCTCATAATCAAATAGACTCCTATTACAGTGGAGGGAAAATGCTTAGCTATGCAATTTCAACCACTTATTCATAGAAAAAATGATTTATAAAACAGACTGATTTAGTTATTTCCTCCCCTTCAAACTTGCACATCAAAAAGACATGTTGAAGTGTCCATGTGTGTGTGAGAGTGAGACGGTGAGCGAGACAGGCGACCAGTGCATCAGTATTCATGGACTATCGCCAGTCCTGCCAGCCCTGTCTCACAGTGGGGGTTCAGTTCTATGAAGATAAAGTGATTTTTCTGGAACGACTGACCCTGATACTGACCCGACACGCACATACACAACCAAACTGCATGTGGCCAAATACACATTCCACTCGTCCAATAATTAAGCAAGCAGGAATGAAACCCGCAGCTCAATCTTTCTTTCATCCCTGCCACCGTTTCTCATGCTATTATGTCAGTGCTCTGTAATGCACTTACACCACAGGGTTTCTTCTGCATGTCTGAATGCAAACCAGACCACCTATAGGCTTTTTGGACAACATTTCAAACTTCCTTCTCAAAACAATCAGAACTTTGATTCATTTTTTTAGCTAGCACCTTGACCCCATGTTGAGCCAGAAATAATAATAAAAAACTCTCACATCTCTTCATGAGTCCTGCAGAGTTTTTCAGGATTAATTTTGGTATGTTTAATACATCACAGTGTAAGAATAATGGTTTTTCTGGCCTATTAGTAAAAGAAGTGTCATCTAGTGCCTACTTTGCTCCACTCATACACTCGCAGCAACGCGCAGAGGGAAAGAGGAGTGTAGGGAGGGTGGATCTTGGTTGACTATCAGCCCCAGAGCTGTAACCCTGCTCCTCTGCTCCTCCTCCTGTCCTTTTATCTTCTTCTCTTCCCTCATTCCTCTATCACAGCCCTCATCTCCCTGGCAAATTGAATTCCCCCCCAGAATCTGCCTAAGCAGCTTCGTGAGCTCGGGTTGAGAGCGGAAAGACATGCGTGTGATACGGCACGAAAAGAAGTGTGTGTTTGCATGTGTAAAAGTGCATGTTTGCCTCTTGTCTCTCTTGTGACATTTGAAGGCCAAACTGTCCTATAGGCAACCTTCCTCCCGAGGAGACAAAGAGGAAGCAGACCTTGAATTGCTGCACACTTTGACAAAGACAGACCGAGGGGCAACAAGAGAAGAAAGGAGGCGGTTCTGATGGACAGACAGGTGGTTTAATAGTACAGCTTGTGAGATGGACAAAGGGAAGACATTTCAGGAGACTGTGACATGTGGACATTGAGTGACAGAGAGACGGATAGGGAGTAAAGACGAAAGACATTCAACATCAGTTGGTTTAGCATGCTGTTAGCTGACCATGATGCTCTCAGATGTGGTTTTCACTGTCAGTCTATTGTTCCTAATCGACTGACTTTAAAGCAGAAGCAAAGATTAAAGAGCTAAGATGAGAGCAGTCGGGGGAGGGGGGTGGACTCCTGCAGTATGAGATATGATGTGTGAACAGCTGACATGGATGGAGTCTTGATCTTTACTTCTCACATAAACACTTCTTTCTTCCCTTTTGGTTGAAAAGTGCAACATTGCCCTCTCTTTTAACGATGTCGTCCGTCACTAAAATGTGACTAGTAGTCCAGGAGATTTTATGCCTAATTTTTTACCAGACAAACCGAAGGTAACTGAGATGTCTGACACCTGATTCCATCGATTCCAGTATCACTTCTAAAAACTTTAAAGTAACTTCGTTGCGCTTTCAGCCGAGTAAATGTTTAGCATCCTAAAGGGTTTTGAAGAGTTCCTGAGAAAGAGTTGGTGAGTGAGAGGCTGGCATAGAGATACATTATACTACATTGTAGGAATGGCCTAAAATCTGTATTACGATACATTTTGAAGCACGTGCGGTAACGATATAAATTGTGATATATTCTTTTCTTCTGTTTATTTATGTTAAAATGACTGTATGGAATTTTCTCGCATACCAGAAGAATCGCAGCAAAGCACATACCTCTACAAAGTATGAAATGCCATGTAAAGAACATTTGATGATCAAAACTTACTAATGCACAACATCTCAAATAATTTTTATTAAAGTTATGATTCTTTGCAACACAATGAATCTCATAAAATAAATGTGGATGAAGGTATTTTAAATCAAATACCAGCTAAATGTGAGGAAAACACAAAATTCCAAATTATTTCAACTGAAATGAAAACTGAAAAACAGAAGTAACATTCCTCCCTGTTTTCCTGATTAGTTTTTTCATTATCCTTGTTTTTCTTTTGCTCATAGAAGTTAAGTGTTGCTTCAGTAGTGAATAACTGGAGGTAAAATGATGCTTTACTGCATTTTGTCTACAACCATGAGACAAGTTAGGAGATTTATCCTAATTTTTTCCCTTTTGTTGAGCGACGCTGAGATTAGATCAGCTGATTTGTGGTCGCTATGCAGAGCATGGAGTGAGAGAGAGAGAGAGTCGAGCTGCTTTCTGACCCGTGTTTTAATTCTAAATGGGAGAAAAGCTGAAATGCTTAAATCTGCGCAGGGAAATTTGTTCTAACTCAATCACCGGAGATGTTCAAAACCTTTGGAAGATCGTGTGTTCATCATTTGTTAAAAAAAGTTTACAGAATTAAGGAAATTAGCGTTAATGAGATATTAACGCAGGTGAGACCTTACTGTCGCCCAGAATATTTTACTGAGGGTGAGTTTCTGCTCAGCATCAGACTTCTTAAACCCAAACCGGTCCAAATAACCGACGTTGCCCCATTGTCTTAACCCTTCCACTGTCCTAATGGGTGACCCCGCGAGGAAAGTTGACGGGTTAACAGTGGAAGGGTTAACAAGCTTGTTTTCATTAATACGCTCTGCGCCGCTGTTGCTCTCGTCCAGAGCTGATGCAGCGTGACATATCGTATCATATCAACCATGTACCGGTTACACCGTGCATTACTCCTGCATTGGGCCACCTTCTCAAATTAATTAATTCAGGTGTTCCAAAACAAGTCATGGTTGTTGTGTAGGAACTGAATTAAGTCCTAAAGTCCACCTAATAGAAACTGGTTAGGATGAATTAGAGTGGAGACTGTGAGGCAGACCTTGTCATCCAACATCTGACCTCACAAATACTTCTCTGGACCAGTGATTCAAAACATTCCATAAAAACTGAACAACCTTTGTAGGAAGCATTTCTCAAGGAATGGCAAATTGTGGAACAACTATAACCCAACGAATAACAAATGTTCCTGTGCACTTAAAGGCAGACCCAACAATACTTTGAGTATAGTGTCAATTAGAGCCCTGCATGGGCCCAAAATCTGAGCCCGTGTCTGGCCCGGCCCGAGGGGGTGGAGCCCCAGCCCGACCCGGTCCGAAAAGGTTTTCAGGATTCTCTGGCCCGACCCGAGCCCGACTCTTTTTTAACCAACGAAATGAAAACAAAGTGCGTCAATCCTGACCAATGTGTTAAAAGACGTGCAGGATCCGATCAATTTGTTTTTCCCTCGTTTACAGTCACGGAGATGACGACGCACTGGCTCTGGTGGTAATCAGGTTAAATTTGATCTCTTTCCAACAATTTTCACAAGAAAACAGAACAGTTAAAAGCAGGGCTTGTGTTGACCGGACAGTTCCCGTATTTGACCGTTTATTTTGACGGAGAAAGAATAGAAAGAACTACCCCGACACATGCAGACGAACTGACATTTTATTCGTTACGCACATCGCAGATGTAGCTAAATCACTCAAGAAAAGATTCCCATCTGAACATCTGAGCTGGACATTGCTCAGCACAGCTCACTGTCAGCGCATATGTGCACAATGAGCTGAAGTTGTGGAGATTGGCTTGGAGCGCGCCGCAGAACCAGAGCGCATGCGGGAAGCTTCCTCCCACTGAAGCGAGTGTTTTCCCAACCCTGTCCCTCAGCGAGATTTGTCACTTAGAAAATGTTCCCTGATTATGAAACAGGAGCGGGATGAAGAAAACAGTCCCGTGCAGGGCTCTACTGCTGCGTTTAAGTGTTTACATTTTTTTATGAATTCGATTAAAAATAAAGGCGCCCGGCCCGTGTCCGAGGTAATTACACAGTCGTTGGTCCAAAGCCGGGCCCTCGGGCCGGGCCGACCCGAGGGCCTTGGGCTTCAGTGCTGGGCTGTAGTGTCAACTATCTGAATGTTGCTTCAAATGAGTGAAACAGGTAGAAACAATACTTGTTTTAACACACAGACATACGCTGTATGAGTCTTGTAAATGTTGGTCAGAAAAGTCTGAATTTAGAAATTTTTCTAATGCTTGACCTGTTGAAGGTTAGTTATGTGGTCTAAAACGAGATGATGACCAATCCAACTACAGAGAAAGTCACAGTCAGAACTTGACTTAACTCTAAACTAAACCTAAGCCTCAGAAGTCATTTGGTGAAGCTTTGTAAAATGAGAATAGACCAATGTATTTTCCTTTTACCAAGTTCGTATCCCTAAGGTCTGTCTTTGTTCATCACACACACACAAACACAGGTATGCACAACCAGGCAGAAGTGAATTATAATGCTGGTCAGCAGTATGACATTGGCGTCTGCAGTGCCAGCCATCGTCTGTAGAAACGGAATATTCCAAATAAATCCTTATGGGCACATGCACAGCCCACATTTCTGTCTCTTACACACACCCACATGGACACACACACTCTCAAACACAAGCTTCCAAATAAATCTGTCTTGGATGGAACACTTCCCTCTTGCACATAAAGCAGGCAGCAATCAATCTGAAAGAAGAACGGAGGGAAAAATGGAAAGTTGGGGAAGCAAGAGATGGAGGCCACAAGGTTTCTGCTGAGAGGTGAAAGGAGAGACGTAGAGAATCACTCTTTAATAAACGTAGCAAATTCAAATCATTTTATTGCTTTGAAATATGTTTAAAATAGAAAAAAATGTTGCTTTACCTGAATACCTGCAAGATTTTGTTTGACGTTCTTCTAGAAAGGTTTTCTGTGAAGAAAGTGACAACAATTTTATTCACTTCTGATAATTTTTTTCTACTGTAAACAAACATTTTTTCTGACTGAAAAAATGTTTTCAGTACACTTTACTCTTGGGAAGCTGTTCCCTTAGGGACCATCTTTATTGCTCCTTTTTTTAAAGAATTTTTTTCATTCTGCTCATTTGTTTACAGAGTTGGAAAAACACTTTATTCATTAGCAACATACCCCAAGAGCCTCCAATTGAGTATTTTCCACGATATAAGACTCACCAATCTTGCCATGTATTTGATATTGCTTGTCCTATACAGTAAACCTTGAATGTGTACATGCCATTTTGCCTTTATCTGTTGCCCCTTGGTGACATTTTTCAAAAGGATAAGATTAATTTCCACCTATATGCTGATGATTGTCAAATTTACCTTCCCCTGAGAATGGGATCGGCAAGATCAGTTAAGCCCTTACTGGATTGTCTGGAGGAGGTCAGCGCATGGATGGCTTCTAGCTTCTTAAGTTTTGATGAGGGTAAAACTGAGGTAATTGTTTTTAGCCCCAGTATAAATATTGCCTCTGGTCTAGATGTTGACCTCTCTTTGTTGGCGCCTAAGAAAGAGCTACTTAGTAATCTTGGTGTGAAGTTGGACACATCACTAAAGTTGGATGCTCATATTAACAGTGTAGTTCGCCGCTGCTTTTTTCATCTCCACTGCATATCCAGGATTAAGCCGCTAGTCTCACGGGCTCACCTGGAGACAGTAGTCCATGCTTTTATCACCTCTTGATTAGATTACTGCAACTCCCTCTACTCTGGAGCAGTGTTAGGAAAGTTACTTTTAAAAAGTAATTAGTTATAGTTACTAATAACTTCGTCAAAAAAGTAACTCAGTTACTGAGTTACGAGATTATAAAAGTAACTAATTACCAAGAAAAATAACTACTTAGTTACTTTTTTCATTAAAGAATGCAAGAAAAATTGGTTAATTGAACTTAATCTACTATAAATTACTACAGTAGTGAAATATAAATGACTAATGACTGGAACATAATAACATGTATGTCCAAATGTTTTCTATAAACCTGAATAATTTAAACAAATACGCACTTAACAGGAGGAACTACTAATAGGAACATTACACTTATCTAGACTATTAAAAGGTCACTGTGTGATATTCAACAAGACCCCAATCAGCTAAAGTTTAAAATTGCAAATAGAAACACCTGTAAAGGTTCCTGAGCCTTTAAATGGTCTCGCAGTCTAGTTAAATTACAGAAATGAATGTAATTTTGCACAGCATTTTAATTTTTCCAGCTTCACATAATTGTGTGTTTTAGTAGCATTTCTGTTGCTGGTAATCTAGTAATGGTTAAATAAATAAATAAAATCCTTTAAAATGACACTAGAAGAGGCACAAGCCTGATGGAGGACTTACATTTACTAACTTGGGTCAGACCCAACCACAGAAGAGCTGAAGCTGGGTGGTAAACACACACAGGTAGTTCTGATAACACCTGAGCTCCATGACGTTTGAGACTGATGCATCAGTGTTACAGCGGGACTAAAGACATGATCAGAAACAGGTTACAGCTGGATGATCTAGGAAGGTAGAAGATCAGGACGTCTGAGCGGTGAACAGGTGAGCGGACCTTCGGGACGTCCCGCTGTCACTCTAAGAAGGGCACGGCTGCAGATCCACACCTGCAGCCGTAGATATTCATCACGTCTTCCTCGTTCTTCACAGCCGTGATGCACTTGGATGAAAACATCTGCCTCTTTAGCTCCTGATCAGCTGATGACAGCTTCAACACACCGTGCAGCTTAACGCACGCATTTCCTTATCAGTAACAGAAACCACGTTTTGATAAAAGAAGACGGTAATTAATTTGTTTGCTCGTTACTGAAAGAAATATTATTTTAGTAACGCGGTTATTTTAAACGGCGTTATTCCCATCACTGCTCTGTTGGGTCTACAGCAGGCAGAGACTGAGACAGTGAGAACACTGAGGGTCTCCGCCCACCCGGCCAATCATCATCGTGTTTGTAAGTGCGTTACCGACACCTCTCTCTCCCTGGCTACAGCTGAAGTGTGGCGGTCAGAAAGCTTCACACTGTTGCTCAACGTTCGACAAGCACATAGTAACGCACAACCTTCCATCCCCAGTAACGGTAACGGCGTTGCAACAGTGGGAAAAGTAATTAATTAAATTATTCCGTTACACAAAAAAAGAACACCGTTATTTTAAACGGCGTTATTCCCATCACTGCTCTGAAGTTAGCAAGGCTCCTCTAGCTCGGCTTCAAGCGATTCAGAATGCTGCAGCTAGATTCCTCACTGGCACCAGGAGGCATGAACACATCACGCCAATTTTGGATCATCTGCATTGGCTTCCGGGCTCTTTTAAGCCCTTTTTACAAAAAATGCCGTCAGTTTGCTGCAACGCCATGGCGGCATCAGGGACCCTTAGGTCGTTTTATAAGATCAGACCGTGGTGGTAATGTGGCGCAATCGTGGCAATTTTATAAAAGATTAGATGATGGCGCCATAAAGGACGTATGGGGCGGTCTCTGCGCTGCAGCAGACTTTCAGTTATCTTGGACATAACTTGCTTTTTATTGCGATTGAAGCCGTGATCGTTAAGTTTTTTTTAACGAGCAGCTCCTAAAGGCGTCTGTCCCCATCAGTTCCTGTGCAGTCTCTGGTGATCTGAGCTTCAGCTCTAACAGAGCGGCTCGTGAAGCGCTGCGGCGCTCCAGTTTGCCATCTCAGCTGATTTTGTTCAAAAAGCAAACCTTATTGCCCGTGTTTACTTTCATTTTCAATACATTTGCCAGCCGGAGCTCAGCAATAACTCCCCACGTCATCATGACATCTGCCTCTGTTGTGCCAGGGCGCATACGACAGACCATTACTGCAATACTACTACCAAGCGAGGCGGAACAAACGCTGCTAAATTCGTGCAACGCCATACCGGCATGGTGCGTTCATAGACATACCATTGCGGTAGTATTACGCCAATTTCCCGGCATGGTGTGACTTGTAAAAAGGGCTTTAGAGTGCAGTAGTCATTGCAGTTGTCAGGGGCTATTCGCAGATTGAACCAGGAGCTGGGTGGCCTGTTGGGTTTTGTATGGCCTGACCTTGTTTACATTTAACAATGCCAAGCAACACAATTTAACAAGAGATTGGAATTAAGTTTGGATGCAGATGTTGCACTGTATGCTTTAGTATGGCTGTGCAGGCAAGGAGTTCAGTTTTAGAGAGGTTTAGTCGGAGCTGGTGGGCTAACCACATCTTGAGGGCCAGCAGCTTGGTCATGTAGACAAGCTCTTTAGTCTCTATGCCTCTGTGAGGGCAGGCCAGCTCTGAACACCTGGGCCAGAAGTTAAAGACTTGATAGCATTGTGTAGACAGCAGCAGCTGAGCCATTTGCACATGTTCCTTGCAAGACCGGCCAAGTGATTTCAACGTGCTTATCAGAAGATTCAGCCCCTGTTCTCTAGGTGACTACAGTGCTTCATTGTGCAGGCTTGTTCTTGGATTTAGGCTGTTTTGCAAAAAATAAAAATAAAAACATGCAATATATACTGTTAGCAGCTGCATACATCCAGATAAAGTGTAAGAAAATATTATAGGGATGCATCATCAGGACCAGGTAATAGGCTGAAACAGACAGAACGTGACAAGCCTGAGTGAGCAACCTAATTAGCATATATGGTTAAACCCTGCATTGCTGTTAAAAATAAAAAGAAAAAATGTCTTTTTCAGAAATTTTTGTTTTAAAAAATGTGTTTTCTTTATATAGAAAAAGAAACAACAAAAATATTTGAAATGACTAATATATATATATATATATATATATATATATATATATATATATATATATATATATATATATATTATAAATAACAATTCTGTTTCAAATCCTATTTTTTCAGGCTGTCCTGCAAGGAGTTTTATATTTTCTTTGGAAGCTCTTCCTTCCTTCTTGAGTCCAGTAATGGCATCTTGATTTCAATTAGTGCTTTTTAAGTAAACTCTACATGTATATAGTTTTGCAACTCTGCCTTCTGCAGACTTCTTTTTGTGTTTTGAGAAGAAGTGTTTTGTCTGAATTTATTTTATATAAAGTAACTTAAATATCTTAGACTCAAAACATAGAAAACTTAAAACTTCACACGTGTCATGATTGGGATGTAAAATGTTGGGGGGAAAACAAGGAACTGTATAGACTTTGGCCTTTTCCTGCAGGAAGAGTAATGGCTGAAGGTTTTGACAAAATCATTTCCAGACAGTCTAACAAACAAGAGCAGGGCAGAGCAAGTTGCACATAAATACAGCCCAGGATGCAGATGAATCTTTTTATTTCTGCTTTGATGCCCGAAGTCATTGTGGAAGCCAGTAAATTAGTTTTCTTATCTGCTCTAGCATTAGCCAAATATCACCTGGAAATATTACAGAGTTTGCACAATCCAGGGGGATGACCCATCTGCAACAAATAAGAGTGAATCATAGTTATGTCTTGGTTTTCTTTCAATTTTTGTGTAAAGGTCAACATAGATGTATATATTTATTATTTTATGTGTTCTTTTGTTTATTTATTTTCTATATCTGTTGGATGAATGCAGTTTAAATTCGCTGAAGGACTAAATGAAGATCTCAATAACACAAGCAGCTCATCTTTTCCCCTCTTGTCTTTCTGTGTTCCTCAGAAGTGGCTCCCTACTTACAAGGAGGTGGGCGAGGGCAGCAGGTGGTGTTGGAGGGAAACAGACTGGTGCTGACCTGCCCAGCTGGAGGCAGCTGGCCTCTGCAGTACCGCTGGACCCTCAACAACAGTAACATCACTGACTGGACATCACAGTACAGGTCAGTTAGTACACACTGGCTGCTTATTATGTCACAGATCTCTGTGATCTTAAGACGAGTGTTTATTATTCATCCATAAACAGCTGCAGCAAATATCTCCTTATGCAAGTTAGCTGTGTGTTGTGAACTGGTCTGAGCTTTGAGATGACAGTGCCAAAGAGATTGATACAGTTGCATTAACACCCAAAATATAAATATGGTTTGGGAAAAGAGGAGCAGAACCAATCAATATATCTGAGCCTTTTCTTTGCTTTTCGCTCTGTACCTCACTTCCTTCTCTCTGAGTCCCCGTGCATGTTGGAGGTAAAAGAAAAGCGGTGCCTCTCGGCAAAACTGCTGCTGTGAAGCTAAATTGTTTTTCGCATCATTCAGAAACAGAGGGAATCTTGGGAGCGTGTACACACCGAGGGAGAAAGAGGTTGAGCCAGCATTTTGTAGGCTGACAATTGCACGAGGCAGGAGGCGTTGTTTAGCTCTGGACTGCTCTCAGTGTTCTGCCTGCTTCAGTTTGGTGAATCAGGCTCATGCTGAATTACAGAGGTGCTGTGAGTGTGTGAGCATGTGCCATCCTGGAATTACAAGCCTGTTAGACCTTTATAGCTTTCACATTTACAGTTTTTACTGTTCCTAAAGCCAGGCTCACAGTGTGGAACGTCTGTTTTATTAAACATCAAACCTCAGTTATTCACGCTAATACTTTGTGTGTGTGTGTGTGTGTGTGTGTGTGTGTGTGTGTGTGTGTGTGTGTGTGTGTGTGTGTGTGTGTGTGTGTGTGTGTGTGTGTGTGTGTGTGTGTGTGGCACTCATGTTGTAGGGACATAACTCTGTTTATTCGCTCACATTGTGGCGACTTTCCTCCCTTTGGATTAGAAAGGGCATCAGCAAAATGTGCTCAAAGGCCAGACTTTTTCTGAGCAGACGGTGTGGGGGCCAGTCTGTGATTAGCCGTGGTAACTATGGCCAGTCTGTTTTATTTATCTCACTTGCTGCTGGCAGTTGCGCTGCTCTTTTATTTTTCCAAAGTGTTAAACAACTTTTCTTCTTTTTTTTAATTTAAAAAGTTTTAGTTGTGGCTTTGCCTTGGAATCATTGTATGTAACTGAAGCTGACCTCCATCTTGGAAAACCACTTCCACCCACTGTATTCCACTGTCGAGGCCATGGACAGCTCCTTTAGTGGTAGACTGAGATGCAAAGCTGATTGCTACCGTGGGTCATTCATTCCCACTGCAGTAAGGCCGTTTTCACACTGGAAGCATCAGCGGCACAGAACAGTTTACTAGCAAACTTTAAAGTGGTCCTTTTCACACCGGGAGAGTCTTGGCAACGTCACAGCTTCCTCGCTGTGCTCTTCACTGGACTCACGAGATTACAAGATCCCTCGAAACTTCAGGTCATGGTTTGTTTATGCAATCTGCCATCAAACCAAAATGAAGAAACCACATTTTATATCACTGTTTGATGTCATAGAGGATGTTGTTCCTCTCCTCCGCCAAGATGAAAGCCATGAAAAAAACACAGCTGCACTTCTGGAACGATGCTGTGAGTAAATAAACCGTTGAGTTTCTTGTAAGCTTCATATATATAAAATTGCATCGCTGCAGTACTTTTAATTTGAAATTTACCAGTGATTTTACACTGAAACCGTGTGTGATTTCCTGTCTAGCCCTACGTTAACTGCAGAAATTGACGCATCCCAGAAGCGGCACGTGGCAAAAATAGAACCTGAACCTATCTTGCGAGGCGCTTCTGGGACGCACCTGGAAATTGCCACATCTCTGCTGGTTTGAAACGATCCATAGACTGTAATATATATGCACTATAATGGATTGAAGCAGTGACGTTCCACTGATGCTTTTAGTGTGAAGTTGGGGTTAGAGTGTATAACTCTTGCTGTCATTATCCTGTTACACAATTACATCAGAGCTATGGACCCATTGAAAGTTATTGTTTTCATCCGGTATGGCTGGGCGATACGGCCTAAAATCAGTATCACGGTATATTGAGGGTTTCACCTCGATAACGATAAATGGACGATAACCACAAGTCTGCGCAGAAGTAAAAGTTGTCCACTAGATGGGGCTGTCACATGTATCACATTGAGTCTCATTTTTATGTGATGCAAGGTGGTACAGCTTCTTAAAGAGACATGAATGTTGCCAACCGTCACACATCTTTTCATTGTTTTTATTATAAAATGTATTGACATGGGAACATTTATCTCGATAATAGTCTGAAATTTCGATAGAGATAAATTTTCGTTTAATTGCCCAGCCCTAACTTCCAGGAAGCTGCACATCCACACTAGCTGGAGGGCTAGAACCTCGTCCTCAGCCACTATCCAGAGCTTTAACTCTGTGATTTAAGCTAACAAAATAAAACCTGGGGATCTAGATATTACCACTTTAGATCATCTAACACATCTTCGTGCAGATGAATAAAAAAAGGACAATCTCAAAGTTAACAGTGTTTAGTATAAAGCTTCCAGGTAGGGATGCACCGATATTGCGTTACACTATCAATACACGTATCGGTGAACTTTTACCGATACCAGGAACCGATACCAATACAGTTGTCTAAAAGTGGCTTCACTGTAACTTCATTTCTGTTCATTTTGTGATCATTTGTATTAACTAATTTGCTGCCAGCCGTTTCCTGATCGGTAAAGCCCTTCGCTGCCAGCGTTTCTCACCATTTTTACTGTTTTTTTAAGAGTCACCGAATGTTGCACGCTAGAATTATGTCGATGCCAAAACAACCAAAACAAAGCGGAGACTCACCTCTTACATCAGGAAGAATCTGTGTGTTTCAAGAGTTATCCGTTCTTTTATAATCCGTTGTTGAATTTTGATCGGCAGAAGCTTTTCCGGTTTGCGCCTCACTTTTTTTTACAGCAGCGGTCCTAAACAATCTCCTAACACATGGATGTTCTGCTTCCTGATCACGTGATGTGTGACGTATGCGGATGAAGATCGGCTTTAGAGCTGAGATGTTTGTTCTCACGGTGCGGGGGCTTGTTCCCACGCCCACACAGTAAAAACATGCAGTGAATGAGTTAGTTATCATAACAAGACCGTTACCACAGGTCACACACAGAACTACACACCACACCAGTGCTGTCATTTTCATAAACATTTGTTTATTTCTCAGGACCAATCAACCTACAGCTCCTCTCCAGTGCTGGGTCTTCTCGGTCGACCAGTGTTCCCCATCTCCTCGTCCCCGCAGTCCTGCATACTTATATAATAAAAGCAAATAAGTCATTAGATGTCTATAACTTGTTAGTTTGTGGACATGCTGTGCAGCTATTTTACTTTTTTATTCCGTCGGAAGGCTTATCTGGGTGATTTATTCACTAGAACGTCAACCATTGCCTTTGGTGTATTTCATCAGCTGGAAACCTGTAAAATGTAACTTTCCTGTCCTTCTTTTGTCTACTTGTCAATGTCAGTGTCAACTTTGTCTACTTGTGTAGCCTACAGCTCCACTAATGTTAACCATAATGGATTGGTGCTGCATCGACAGTGATGCGGGCATTGTACCGCTCTGTCGTGGTGAAAAGAGAGCTGAGCCAGAAGGTGAAGCTCTCGATTTACTGGTCGATCTACGTTCCTTTACATCAATATATTATACATTTATACATTATAAATCATTAGAGAGCTAGGATTCTTGTGATTCCAATGATGTCCCATGTACCAGTCAAGGACACAACCATACCTGTAGACACAGTGGTTACAAACTCTGCTGAGGCAAACACTTTTACCAAAGGCTGATAGGTCAGATGTACGGCCTGCTATTCTCACATGTAGCTCAAACCAATTACAGCATAGTATATTGTAGATCGATGCATCAAATATCCAATGAAATTAGAAAAACAACAATCTCCCACACGAGCACCCCTCCTGGCCTGCTTCTACAAACTGAGTAAGAATGATTGAGATTGGTGGAGCACTCCCTGCAGTGCATGTCAGGCTCAAAAAACATTTAAATGTCACCTGTACAAATAAAATGCCCATCATCAGTTTTTAGACAGAAAAATATAGTTTGGAAAAATGCTATATATCGCCTAACCTTAGACTCAATCCAGTCTAAGACGGTAACAACAGCTAATCAATCTTAGCCAAGCAAAAGATGGCTATGAGTCATTTACCTTTTACAAACACTGAGCCATACTCTGAGCCCCAACTGATCACATGACATCCCACAAGACTTTGTGCATAACGTCCTTTTTGTGATTTCACTAAAACAATTATAACTTCATTATTTCTTCATGTAAGTTGATCTTCGTTTAAAACTCTTGGATGAAAGCTAGCTGGCAGTGTGCATTTCCTCAAGAAAAGCCAAACTTTTAATGCACCAATTTGGGATTCCAGCTCCTCCTTAACGAGACCTAGGAAGTTGGAACGCCGTTGCTTGAAACACTCTGGTACCGACGTCATCTCTGAACTGGGCTAAACCTGACTGAGATTAGATTGTGCATAATGCCTCTTGAGGGGGGCAGGGACTTTTCTGGTTGCAGTCTCCCGCGGGTCCCTGCGCTCTGGGGCAGCTCCTGGATCTCTGAGACTTGGAGCTCCTTCCGTCTCCTGCACATCTTTAGGGGGCAGATCTGTGGTCCCTCACACTCTCTATTGGACGCTCCAATAGAGAAACCTTACATGTACAAGTGCGAGTATGCACACAGGTGCTCACATGGTGCTCTCATAAGTATGGACTTGGGCACGTTCAGCACAGGTATTAAGGCTGTGGTTGGCACTAAATGCACTATGATTTATTACAGTGTGATTGTTCAGTTAAACAATGCTGATTTTATATTTCCTCATCAGGTTGACACGTGATTGTTGGCTCCTGTTGTATTGTTGTGTGTTACTTTTTTTTTTTCTCCTGCAGGTGTAGAAGCAGACTCTTGTTCATCATTGATTGTTTATTTTTGTGGACAACCCCCCCTCCCCCCCTTCCTTGTCTCTTCCTTACTCTTTCGCCTCTGACTCTGTGTCTGGTCGGAATTACAAAGCATTCAAAAACAATAACAATAAAGTTTTAAGTATCAGGCGTGACATTAAAAGCAGACGCTTTGATGCTCCACCTGAGAGTAAATCTGTAAGGCTTGTTACCAGCATTCAGACATCAATTCTGTTTGCTTCACAGCCAGACAGGACATGGTTAAAAAAAAACAGAAAACATAAAAAGATTGTGCATAATTTTCTTTGTGAGGTGAGTGCAGTCATTCCTCAGGCATGGTCTGGCCTGAGAAGGGAGGTTATTGTGGTGCTTCTGGGATAGGATTCTGAATAAGAAATTAGTTAATAAAGCAACGCTATGATAAATAAGAGTAAATTTGTTGCCTGTAAAGTAGCAGAAACCACACTTTATGTTACACTGATGATCGACCTACTCTTAATGTGCACATTTATACCCGTAAAACACATAGATTGCTAAAACTTGTGACTACTGTCAACCAAAGGGACCAAAGTACTCACCTAACCACAAATGAATCATCTGCTGAGAATGACTCTAACAAAAGTTTACTTTCTGATGCATTCAAATAGAAAGTTGTATTACTCTTAGAATAGCTGGATCCTTTTTTACTCGCATATTAAATCTTAGCAAAGAAAATCATCAATAACTGTTGTGTTTGAAGACTGAAGTGTCTTGAGTCATTCTCTCTATGAATTTGTGTGGACCAGCGTATTAGACCCATCTTAGAATGCAGGCAGAAATAGAGATACAGCATTAGGAAGCGTCCAATTTCAAAATCTGTTTCTGGATCAAATCTGCTGCGTAATGTGTCATTTCCGATTCAAACAGTGCTGCCGTGAGCCTTTGATGTACATGTGTGCCTGGTTTGCCTGTGCGTGCGTTGGTGTTTGTGTATGTTGGCAGCTCACACCGACAGCCTGGGAGTTAAGTACTTGGCTGTCCTGGTATTCATAATGAGCCCCAAAGCGATGTCCAGTTTTACTGTGCCTATCTGGTTTTAAGTGTGTGTGTGCACGCGCATGTGCTGGTGCGGTTGTCCAGCATGGTGCAAACCTAGATCCAATGCCAAACCTCCCATTAGTGGAGCACTGTGCATTAAAACCCCATTAACAATCCCTTTCTGGAAGAATTACACAAACACTGTCAAAACCTTCTCATACTCAGCAAGCTCCTGCACACACACACACACACACACACACGTGCACGTGCACGCACACTAACACACACACACAACCAAAACGTATGCATTCATCACTTGTCATTCCCTTCTGCTTTGGGTTACCTCTCGCATCCACATAAACGATCCGATTTCACAGATCAAGGTCATGAATGCACATGGGCAAACAGACCTCCACCTTCTTTGCCTTCTGTCTGATGGGTCTCCAGGAATCACTTGCAGTAGCTAATGCCCTCCTTCATGTTTAGTTATTAGTACTGTGCAATGAGGATGAATACGCTCTCACTGCTGCCCTCTCCATGTCCGTCTTCAGGTTGTCCATACCCTCTCTGAAAAGAACTGATGCTGGACTGTATCAGTGTATAGTGAGGAACAGGATGGGAGCTGTAATGCACAGGAGAACAGACGTTCATGTGGCATGTAAGTACAAAGGCCTTGTCACTACAAACACTTGCTTTGTTCTGAAATTTTAAAAAACTGTTTAAAAACTGTTTTTATCCTTGTCTTGACACATTCAGTGCATTGCCAGGTTAAATTCACAAACCTGTTTGCAAAGAGCAAACAAAATGTAAATATGAACAGAACATGATTTTCTGCAAACCCCCTAATTTAGATTTTGATTCCTTCAGCAAACATGAAAGATGGTTGGGCAGGATGGAAATACAGCAACTTGTAATCATTTACACATTTTTTAATATGTTTTTTTTCTTTATTTTTCAAATGCACACCTACTTTTCTCTGGCATGTACATGTGTAATTGCTTTATAAGCAGATTGTGGATTGAACCTTTTATATTTTGTGCATTTTTCTGCAGAAGAACAATGTATACTGCATGGTGAATCTAATAACCATTTCACATATTTTTTTCTTAATGTATACAAGTAATTTTTAGTAATAATTCTACCCAGATTTTGTAAGCAGTCACATTTTGTAGAATCTTGGTTGGTGAGGAGCTGGGTACATGAGTTCTTATCTGGTAGTAAGTAATCTGTTACTACTGGATTCTGGTAACAAAGGCTAAAATATTTTAATGTTAAACAATATTGCAATAAATTTGATGTTATGGATATAAATACAGCACATTAAATACGAAATGTAGCGTTGCTTCACAACCTAATTGAACTTTTGGGGCAAATGGTGTATGATGTCAGGCGGTAGACCCCACCCACACTAAAATACACCTGGTATCACAGTCACCCCTCAGTTTTATGGCCGCTCTTCAGCGAGCCCAGCTGTGAACGGAACAGCCAAGTGTTGTACCTTTTTTCTTTCCTTCAGGGAACAGTAGTTATATGCATAACATCTTGTTCCATTTCAGTCAGTCTACTCAGTACAACACAAGAAGTATGAGAGACATGTTTACACACCCTTGGAGCAGCCATCAAAGCTATGTTCAAGTGCAGCACATTACTGTGACTTCTAAGCCCCGGCTGAAAAAACAGAGTGAGCCACCAACAGAGCAATCGCATCTAAACCAGAAAACCAAAGGTGTGAGGGAAGACCAGCTTTCTGAAGAGCAGAGGACTTCGCTTGTTGGCTCCAGTGGCAAACACATCCTCTAAGGCAGGGGTGTCTAACTCAAATTCACACTGGGCCAAAATGAAAAGCTGGGATGAAGTCGCGGGCCAAACTCAATATTTTTTTTCAAAGTGACGGTAAATGTGCACATTTTCCTTTATCTACAGATATGAACGGCTGAACCTTTTCATTTGGAAGCAAACTTATTTTTGCAGTAACACTGAATGTGGAATAACCAAATTACACACAAGCTAGTCGATTTTAAATAAAGCACTCATCAGTGGTATTCGTTACTTATGTCTCAATAATTTTTTTATATTTTATTCCTTTTATTTTGTTATTTTAATTCCTTATGGAATTTTGACAGCCAAAACATGTATAGAAATAATAAATTTCTTCTTCATACATTCTCCTGCAATGCCCTGGTCCTGGAGAATGAGCCCTGGCATTTTTACTGTGATTGCCTGTTTTTCTGTAAAATCACAGAAAAAGAGAGATGCTCGGGTCGAGCAGGCTGCTTCATGCACGTTCACGCTCAGGCATAGCCCTCCGAACCGTTATTTGAACGTTGTTTCAGCTGTCATCAACGATATAAATGTTACAGATACAGTAAACGTAACTGGTGGTTTAGCTTGTCTAGTAAGACTTCGGGCTTTCGTACTGAATACCCGGGTTCGATTCTGGGTGTGAACATAGTTGTTTTAGAGTTTCTTTTTTACATCAATGGTATATTTTTTTACAGTAAGATGCCCAAATTTTTCTTTGAGACTCGCTGAACGGCATTGAATTCACAGATAAAAAAAGATGTGGGTTCAACTTTCATTTTGGAACAATTTTTCAAGCAAGGGAAGGGAATGATCTGAGCATGCAGGAGGACTGACCATCATAAACCTTTGTCGGTTGTGCTGAAGAGAAAGGTACAGAACCAAATGATTTAATTAATTAGCTATGCGTTCTCCTGTCCTCTGTCCTCCAGGCCACACACACACACACACACACACACACACACACACACACACACACACACACACACACACACACACACATACACACACACACAAGGGACTGTCTCAGCTGTCATTTTCATTAAGGAGTGTGCACGTACAGCATGCGCGCCTCGTACACGAGCCTCCTATTGAAGCTGCCGTTATGCTTTTGGCCTGATGGGGCAATCGCTAGCATAAAAATTCAAAACTCTGTAAAGTCCCTTTAAAATCTGCATATATTCAGCATTTCTTCTTATTTTTTATCCTTTGAATCTTTTAAGTGTTTCTATTTTATGTTTTCATGTTTATTCTTGATTTTACTCTCCTTTGTTGCTCCTGTAATGAATGTTATTGCTGCTGTGACACCAAGCTTTCCCCACTGACGGACAAAAAAGGGATTTTCTATTTTATTTCTATTCTTCTATCTGTAATCTTTCCTGTTTTATATTAGGTGAAATCTTTTTTCACAGGCCAACAACATAAATAAATAACAGTAATTCTCTTAAATAAAAATGCAATATCTTACCTAATAACTCATGCTTTGGAGCAGAAAAGGTTGATAAAACCAACATAATTCAATCCCAGTTTTTTCCACTCTGATTTCCTGTGATGCTCACCTGTTCCAGCCAGACCTGCATCTGTGGGGTTGGGCTCTGAGCTGAGGAAGGAGTTCATCAGTGAGAAACAGTTGCTCACACAGGTTTGTGCTGCTGGACATGGAGAGCATCTGGACCACACAGCTGTGTCGGGGAGGGGGATGAAAGCCGCAGCAGCAACAGAGTCATAGTGACTTGAGCGTGTCGTTAAACTGGAGTTAAATCATCTCGGTCTGGAAGTTGGTCGGTGCGCTTTCTATGTCAGCAGCAAACAGATTACTGAGCTGTTAATATCCATTTCTGGGCTTCAGAGTCGGCTAATTGCTGATTAAACGTGGCGCTGAATATGAGGAGTGTTTCAGTTTGTCCGAGGCAGAGGAGGTAACGCTGCAGATGCTGATGCTAGTAGCATGGACGCTAATGACTGTAAAGACATACCGGTTTTTCTCCTTGAAGCATCAACATGTTCCATCTTTGTTGAAACACCTTCCTTCTGCATCAATCTTTCTCTTCCTGGACATTTTGGGATGATGTGTAGACAGTTATTTTCACTTGTTGCAGTAATTAAACATGCAACACCTAGTGGCGAGTCACTGCACTGGGAACACAATTGCTATACATTATGGGAGATGTAGTTAATAGCCAATGTGCGCTTTGAAGCAGCATAGACTTATTTTAAGGTACTTGAATCTTTCACGAGCCACATAAAATGATGTGGCCCCACGGGCCTTGTGTCTGACATGTGCCCTAAGGCCTTGCTGAACAGCTGACACTCTTGAGGCTCCACTGATGGGTGCAGCTTCCACTTCCACACTGAACTGCAAGTCTCCAAGTTCAGACAGCCTAAAGCATGAGTGGCACTGCAAGACAGAAAACACATGTTGCACAACTGTGAGGGAGACCACTGTAACAGGGAAGGAGAACAAACTCCTTTCATTTTAGTCAGAGGCAACTTAGCTCTGGTCAGAACACAATGGCCCATCAGAACTTGACAAAGATGATAGCATCTGTATATAGTTGATGTGGAATTTGGACTGGCCTGAAGACCAGACACTGCTTGTCGCCACGCTGTCACACAGAGTCCCACGTTCCATCAAGGAGATATACATGGAAACCACTTTGCAAAATGCTCTCCACCCCCATGTTTGTGAGCTAGCCAGATTCCCTCAAAGAACAGAAAGCTGGCGTCCAACAGACGGTTATCGTTAGAATCGTGTAGTGGTGACATGCCACTCATAGTGTGTGAGAGCGAGCCCAGATCTGAGAGTGCATTTTTAGTAAGCCAAGTGGCATCTCTGCAATAATGGAGACTGTCATGCTTGTCAGTTGTAAAACCATTTGGAAAGTGCAGCTTGCCTTTCAACTGAAACTGGGTGAGGTAGTAATGCTACGCAGTCACTTATTGATCTGAAGGATGTCCCTGATGGAACAAAGTACAGGAATAAAACTGGAATATTAAAGCCGTTATAGTGAATCCAAAAACGAGCTAGGTTTTGAACGCAAACATGGTCATGGAACATTCACCCCTTCCTGGTTCCCAGCCGGAACCAGAAACCCGCGATACTAGACAAAACGAGATAGCGCTAAACACCAGTCGGCGTTATCTAGGTCCAAACGTCTGTTGTTGTCCGTGACTTCAAATAGTGTTTTTCTTTTAGGGACTCTGGTAGTTTGTCCTAAAGTTGAAGTGGTAGCAGCCGGCTGTTTCTCCTTCTCTGATATTAGTGAGCGGAGACCCGCTCACACCAGTGCTATTCTGTTAAATACACGAGTGGGTAATGAGTGGAGGGCCCAGGGAAGGGCTGAAGTGCTGCGCTTCGGGAATACCGACAACCAGATGGTCCGATGACTGCTTTGGTCCAAACCATAATATTGAAGACAGTTTTCAGACAAATGCAAGAGAACCACTTCGATCATTTTTTTGCTTTTTTTTGTCTTCAAAATATATTTATCTCTATATTATGTTAGAAAGCTGTCACGAGGCATAAAACATGTGTTAAGCTCATTTATTTTCCTAATTTGCTTTTGCAGCTTTAATGAACACACCTGTGTTAAGTCTTTTATCTGTGTCATGAATGTTTGTCTCCTTCTCTTTCCTCTCTGCAGTCATGGGAAGTTTCTCTGCTGAGGAGCAAAGAAAGACGGCAACACAAGGCAAAGCAGCCATCATCAGCCTGCCTCCTCTCCCATCTTTTCCCCAGCCCCTGGTCACATGGTACAAAGATGGCCATAAAATCATCCCCAACAACCGAATGTACGTGCATTTTCATACACCTTTCTCTTAGCTTTTGTCTCCACCGTTTACTCATATTTATACTGGAGCATGTAAACTTAGACGTACAATTTGGGTCTGACAAAACACAGCTTAAGATAATATTTAAATGTCGCTATTAACTTCTCACAATGGTATATTAACTAGTGTGCTCTAAAGGCATAAAAGTTCTTTTAAAGCACTGGACGGCAGTTGTCATGAATAATAAGCTGTTTAGATAACTGACCCCTTTTATTATAAATGACTAAGAACATTATCAGGAAAAGATAAAAGAGAATTTTCAATGAATCAAATCTACAAGGTTATTAAGTAATTTTAGGTGCAGGGAAGATGTTCTTTTGTGTCTGTTGAGCAGCGGAGATGTGGGGGTCCTTAGATGTTTTGTGTTGCTGTATTTTGCTGCGTTTTTGTTTGATGCTATTGTCTGGCTCTCTTTGAAATGTCTCCAATTTGCATATTATTTCTTAGTGGCTACAGATATCTTGTCAGTGTCATTATTCTGAATAATAATCACAGTGTTTTAATAATTTGGGCATTCATAACAGAAACAATTGCCTGCTGCGAGAGGCTTTCTGAACAGGTTGCTGTGGTTTCAGGCAGGTTATTTTAGAATCTATGTTTTTGATACCACTCATCTGTGAATGTGGGTGTTGAGATGGAGACCTGCGTTGGTTTTATTAGCTCTTGCTCATGATCTTAGATAACTAACTCCCCATTGAGAGCATTAACCGCTCCTCTGTGTGTTTAACGAGAGGGGTGGTCTCTGGCCTCTGCATATAAAAGGCAGAGAGCGACTTCTCACCTTTAATGACAAACCACCTCCTCAAAGGCTCTCTTGAAAAAGCATTGAAGAGACTCGTTTCTAATGGTCTTCTTTGTGTTTGGCTGACACCAAGTTTGACTTTACTTTTCAAAAACAGATGAACATGGATAATTTCCTCCTGTTAACCTGTGGTCGGATGGATGATGGCGGACCTCGGTTATTGCTGCTGTCTGTATTGAAAAAGTGTTAACTGACAGAACATAAATACTACAAAGCTTTATGCCTGCTTTAGGTGTGCTCACTGCTGCTATCCATGTGAAATAACAGGAGATAGTTTCTTGTTATTGGTAAGATTTTGATAATTAATCTGAATAAAAATAAATTGTTATTACACTTCAAATCCTCACCAAAATATTGTGTTGATTTTTGAAATACTTTACAAAAAATGAGGGATGATCTGATCACGTGATTGGAAATCAGACCTGATCATGTGGTTTTCAAACAACCGGAAATAACGATATAAAACAACAAGCTTGACCTTTTATATTCATCCCAAGATAGAGGTTTTCAAACTCAAAAACAACGGCTTAGTTTTCATTTTAACAAGTACCAGTACATCAATATTTATCGTTTAATGGATGACAACAACACCGTAACATCACACAGTTTATGGCAGCTGGGGAATTCAGAACACTAGCTCTTAGCTAGCTTGCTAATGTAGAGCTAACATGTTGCCTCAGGGGAGCAAAAATTCTGTACTTTGGATATATCTTTTATCGGACAGTGAAGGCACCGAACAGCCACTTGGAACGCGTGCATATTGGGGAATTTTAGTGGTAGAAAAGGTAGAGCTGCGTTCAACACTGTGAATCTGACACACCTTTGTCTTTCAGCTTTTCTCTTCAGGGGTCGCCGCAGCAAATCACCTGTCAGAATTTCATTCTTGTTGACCAACTTAAAAACAAACACCCCGCTCAATATTCAAGGGTTCACTGCGGCAACTCAGACAAAAACACGGAGCCTACCGACCCAAAAGATACTTTAAAAACAAATAGAAACATGGAACAAAAAACAAATAAAAAGGTCACTGCCAAGATAGCAGCAGTATATTTATGACACTAGATGACGGTCTGAGGTTACAAACGTCATGTTTTGCGTGAGCCTTCTGGCTGCATGCACTGTCTCAGGAACATGCATCTCTCAGTAAATCCATGGTATTAAAGATCAAGTTGACTCATACTTTTAGTACATTTGCAGTGGTTTCTAGTAGGAATGAATGCCTTGTATGTCATTCTCTGGGGGGAAATAAAGCTCAGATGCACCTGTTTGAGAACTTAAAAGTCAGACAAAGGAAAAAGTTGCAGCAGACAGCAGGATTTGAAGTATTACTCCAGAATATTTCCTGAAATTTGGACCTGTGGCCTCTGATTGGCTCACAGCAATGCGACTCTACCAATGACTGTTTGCTTTGCAGCATAGATGTTTTATCTCCACAAATAACTAGCCTGAAGGAGTTCTAACTTGCAACAGGGAAAGCTGTTGCTGTTTTAAGCGTCCTGGAAACAACAATGAACGTCTTGGCTAGCAGAAGATAACTGTTAGCATTAGCAACTCAACGACAAGGCACAAGTTCCTCCAGTCTTATGTTGTTTGCAGAGACTTGATTTGCGGTGATTTTTCAGCAGAGGAAATATCTTGTATTAGACCTTTTCTGTTCTAGACTGCACATGCTGCCCATCATCACTAAAACCATACCATCGAGACGCAAGACCCACCTTTCACCTTTTTATGCATCAACCATTTCTACTCTGTCACTACTTTGCTTCGATGCTCTGAGAGGTGATCGAGATGGGTTGCCTTCATTCTTTCAGAAAACACAGAAATGGGACAAAGACATCTCGGGTCTGGCTGAAGGGCTTTGGGGCCCATGTCAAGGGAAAGAAAGGCATCACCAATGATTTTTGAGAAGTGATTGTTGCTGCCATCAATCTAGGAAGAGTTATAAGGTCATTTCAAAACAATCTGGAGCCCATCATTCTACAGTGACAAAAAAATTTTCCCAAGTGGAAAACACTCAAGGCAGCTGTCAGTCGTTCCTAGAGTTGACGTCCCTTTAAGTTCATCCAGAGATCAGATTGCTCAGAAAAAACTCAGAAAACTCACAAAAGTTACATCTCAGACTGAAGTGCTCTTAGTTTGTTAAACTTCCTGAAAATAACTAAACAAGTTACAAATACCTGATTTTTTTTAAAAACAACTCATAATTCAACAAATATAATCCAGCTTAGAGCCCTGCACTGAAGCCCTAGGCCCTCGGGTCGGCCCGGCCCGACAGCCCTCGGGCCGGGCTTCGGGCCAATGACTGTGTAATAACCTCGGACACGGGCCGGGCGCCTTTATTTTTAATCTTAATTCATAAAAATTTGAAACACTTTGTTTTCATTTAGTTGGTTAAAAAAAGTCAGGCTCGGGTCGGGCCAGAGAATCCTGAAAACCTTTTCCGGCCGGGTCGGGCTGGGGCTCCACCCCCTCAGGCCGGGCCGGACACAGGCTCAGATTTTAGGCTCGTGCAGGGCTCTAATCCAGCTTCATCTTCCTCTACATAAAGGCTTGTTCTCTACATTACATTACACTGACAGCAGGCTGAGAAAAGCTGTCCAAGCCTCTCCTTTTCCAGTGCTATGCTATCTTAAGTCTCTTTATTACATTTAAGGAGTTCTACTTTAGTTATTTAGTATTAAGGACACTAATGAGTCAGAGTCCAGACTCTCAGAGTGGCTGTCTATGAAGGCCATTTGTAATGTCTTGTGTGACTCTAGGCCAAGGAAAAAGCCAGAGAGTAATCATTTGGATGTGTAGTATATATTTAAGAGGAGGGGTGTGCTATACCTCTGAGAATTAACCTCGATACGACTGGGAAGTTTTATCAGTACGTGTTCAGTTGAGCAAATGTCACTTTTTACTCTATTTTCTTGTTATAGTTATCTTACACTGACACAGTGAAAGAAGACTTCATCTATTTATTCTAATGTATTATAAAGTAAATGTTATTTTGTTTCACTGTGTGACCCAGAACTATTTTACTCTGATTATTATGTACCCTGAACCACCATCGGGTTTCTTTTGGCCCTGGTTGGTTGCACTTGAAGCCAATTTTCCTCATCAGAATTTCTGAGTAACTTCACTGGACCTTTGTAGCAAACCCATGTCTCCATTTTACCAATTCACGAACCAACCGAGTACCTGAACTGGGGTATGTACTAGGAACTGGTAGTTAACTCATGCTTGGTTGGGTTAGGGTCGGCCGACTTCGCCAAACAACTGGCATTTTTAAAATTGGAAGATTTGTTGGTGAAGTTGAATGGTAGAAAAGGGAAATACTGCTTTAAAAGGATTCTATTTTACTTTTCCATATTTTTCAATCATTTTCTTGAGCCATTATGTGCTAAAATTACCCTTTACTGGGTTAATGAAATGTATTCAGACCCCCATCGCCCTCTGAGGCCAGAATACTCCAACTTTTGTAATTTTAGAGTGCCGAGCCGGCACCTGCTGCACTTAGAAAAAATTAAGCTGACATACCTGGTGCTGCAGTCTTTTTCCAATACGTTTCCTGCATGTTTTAGATCATAAACACAGCTGATTTGTTTATTTAGTGATGAATCACTGCTGTAGACACTAATGAACGCTGGGGAGACATCTCAGCTTTTAGATTAAGGTGTTAAAAAGAGAAAAGCACAGTGAGGATAAAGGTTTCCCTTTCGCTTTGACCACAGATAATTAATAACTGACACTGGGGGTGCTAAAAACAAGCTTAACTGCCACGTGTGCCTTAAAAATCATGATTTCTAAACTCCGAATGTCAGAAAATGTAGCAGAAATCGCCCATAATGCAGTATTTTATGCTGCTTTGTGATCTTCTACAGAGTGCTATAAAAAACATTTTAACGTTACACAGCCTCTCTGTCTCCTGAATGTGTTTCATGACAGCGTACTTTGGCAGAATAAAACTTTTAGAGTGATTAGGGTGTGTATGGGGAGCATGAGTGGGTGTCCGGCATGCATTTTTCTAAGTCTTAGGTTGTATGTGCATGTGTGAGCATGAGGGAGAGAGTGTGTGACTGTGTTTGTGTATGACTGTATATGTCAGGTGGGGCCTTTGACTCCTCCCCTCTCCTGGGACTTTTTTGCTGCTATACATCTTCGTCTCCCCTCCTCCTGCCACACCTGGTATGGAGTGCGATGCCTTGGTCTGCCTGAGTGTTCGTGGCTCCCAGGTCAGGTGGTTTATTTTTGGCGTCTGCCTGATTAATCCCGGTGGCTGCCTGGTGGGATCTGGGTCCCCGGCGAGGGTGGTCGCCCCTGGGTCCCGGGTCGCTGGATTCCGGGCTCGGCCGGCTTGGGGATGGGAGGCTGCGGGCGGGCCTGTGGGCTTGCCGCTGATATCTCCTGGGATTCTGCCGGCTGCTGGTCGTGGCCCCCCGGGGCGATCCTCTGCACCTCTCAATATGGGCGGGGCTTTTCTGGTCGCAGTCTCCCTGGGGTCCCTGTGCTCTGGGGCAGCTCCTGGATCTCTGGGACTTGGAGCTCCCTCCATCTCCCACACATCTTTCGGGGGCGGATCTGTGGCCCCTCACACTCTCTATTGGATGCTCCTATAGAGAAACCTTACACAAACAAGCGTGTGTACACACACAGGTGCTCACATGGTGCTCTCATAAGTATGGACTTGGGCACGTTCAACACATGTCTTAAGGCTGTGGTTGGCACTAAATGCACTGTGATTTATCATCGTGTGATTGTTCAGTTAAACAATGTTGATTATATATTTCTTCATCAAGTTGACGCAGTGATAGCTTGATCTTGTTGTATTGTTGTTGTGTCCCTTTTCTGCAGGTCTAGAAGCAGACCCCTGTTCCTCATTGACTGTTTATTTTTTTGTCTTTTCCTTTCTCTTTCACCTCTGTTTCCGTGTCTGGTGGGAATTACAAAGCATTCAAAAACAATAGCAATAAAGTTTTAAGTATCAGGCGTGACATTAAAAGCAGACGCATTCATGCTCCACCTGAGACTAACCCCTTCTTTCCACCGGAGCCGTCAGCAGCACGTTACTGCAGCAGCACGTCTTGCTTGCGTAAGCTGCTGCTTGGCCCTTCCCACGAGACGCGATGCAGCAGGGGAGCAGCTGTCACCGACAGAGCACGAAGTCACACGAGTGACTTCATGAGTAAACACAACAACAAGCAGGAGAAAACTACAACATGGCTCCAAAAGGTTTGTGTTTTATGTTCTGTCCGTTTTATAATCGCCAATACGGACCTGAAAAACAAAGGCGACCGCTAGCTAGGTGATAACTTCTCATGGGGCCGCACAGTGAGTAACTTTTTTTTTAAGTGAAGCAACCGGAAGGCAGTACGTTCTTTATTCTGAAAATCTCGAGAGCTTCTCTCCATTTCCGCGTCCGATTTCCTGTCTTTCCTTCCCCAAAAATGTTGAACTTGACCCGTTTCAGAGGTGTCGAGCGTAGAAAATAGAACCGGCGCGTAAGGGCCGCAACATGCTGCTCCTGAGACGCGGCCGACTCGCGCTGCTGACGGCTCCGGTGGAAAAGGTTCTGTCGACCACAGCGGTTGCTATCAGCAGCTATGACGTGCTGCTACAGTAACATGCTGCTGACGGCTCCTGTGGAAAGAAGGGGTAAATCTGTAAGGCTTGTTGTTATCAGCTTTCAGACATTGATTCTGTTTGCTTCACAGCCAGACAGGACACGGGGGGGGGGGGGGGGGGTGTGACACTTTTAATGTTAACGTCCTTGGACACCTTTTGGCACTGATAAGTGACATAACTCACTGCCAAAATAGTCGCGCTGATGTTTTAGCAAAGTCCTGAAAGGACAAATTTTGTTTAGAGACATTAGCTGAGAGGACAGAGTCTTCGTATTTTTCCTGTCATTAACCCTCCCAGAAATTTCACAGAACTGCCAAAGTGGAAACCCGGCATAAGGTTAGATCTGGGTAGATTAGTGTTAATCAGGCAGCAGGAAGCTGCATCAGTCCTTTCATTCTCACATTTCTAATGGATGCTTGTTGGTCAGGCTCAACCACGGCTGGTTTGGGGGGTAGATCCCTTTTGGTCCTGGTTCTTTGTAGTGGAAATCTCCACGGGAAAAGAGTCGCCCCAGAAAAATATCCTGGCTCCTGGAAATGCATCTTTAAGGCAGGAACATTTTAGTGGTTTTTGTTACTTTATTTTTCATTCATGATTTAATTTTTTTCCCAAGCAACACAAACACACACACACACACACACACACACACACACACACACACCACTTATACAGATAATAGAAGTGTTTTCATTTTAATGTGTTAATATGATCTGAATCTAAACATTTATCTGTGCAGTGTCAATTGAAAGACTCTAATTTGCTTGCAGCCCACATATGCACACCGTGATAAGGATTCATCCACAACATTTCCTTTGAACCAGCATAGAAAAGACTAATTTACACCTTTTTTCACAGCTTCCTTCTCCCTACTAACTCTGTCTTCCATGCTCTCTCCTTCTTGCTGCAATTCTATCTAGCTCCTCTCTAAAATATTTTTTTACGTACTACTCTGTTCTCATAATTTGCTTGCCCTCTCACACACCATTTTACAGTCATTAACGTGCTGCAGCATACAGTGTTATACAGAGCCCATAAAACCTTTGTCCCTGAGTAAACTGCTTAACTGCTGTGGTTTATGCATGCAAGCGCACACATGAGCATAATCTGTCTCTGCAGACCAATCTCAGTTGCGTCTATACCTGGCTGGAGCGTCTCTGTGCGTGCTCATGCGCGGCAGACTGAGCGCAGTGGCTGTTTGCGGAGTTCATCGTGTGAGTCTGTGTCAGGATGTGTTTGTGTGCCAGGTTATGCTGGCTGATCCCGCAGTCTGGTGAGACTTGCCCAGATGGTGCCTGGCGGTTGGCTGTCTTCGTGGTGACCGAGCTGATGATGTCGTTTATGAAGTTTATTGATCCGATATGCATGGCTCCCAGAGTCCCACGTTCCATCTTCCTGTCTGTCTTCCTGCCTCTCCCACAGCTCTCAATTTATGTCCACATGCCTGCCCCCCAACTCTGCTCTGCATAGCCAGCGTGCACACAGTCTGTCCTTCCGTGTGTCTACGTTCAGCCTGTCCTCGCACACATCCTGCCCGTCTGTGAACATTCCCAAACTCCCCCAGCCCTCAAACTGGCCAGCAAAGAACTTACAAGCTGTCACTTCTCACACACTCTGCTCTAATCTAAAAGAGTCCTTCGTTCCTCATCCGGTCCATCTCCGCGCAGCTTTGCCATCTCTCTGATTTACCGCCCTTTTCTCTCCCTTCAGCAAATGTTTTTCTTCCCTTCATAATGCTATTTCCAAACGGCCTCTGAACGACAGACGTGTTGAGTGTGTTTTCCTTTTTCCGGTGTCCAGAAGTAATGAAAGGAGCTCCGGCACAAAGCTGCCACCTTCAGCGATGATGCTGAAATGTATTTCAGCTGTGACCTGCAGCCCAGGTCGAGAGCAGTGAGCTGCTGCTTTTAATTAGCTCAGAGGCCTGTGGCAGATGGACGTGAATTGACTCTGATAACCAGCAGCTTCAAGAGGACAGGCGGGATGAGGAGAATTAGAACTCGCCTTTCTTCCACTGTCGGGGCCACAAAGAGCCCAGACTGATCAACTAGAAGGAGTGATCTATGCAAAGCAATGGCAGGACATACGCTGAATCTCAAAGTTTCTGGGTACTGGGGGAGCTGAGTGGTTTGGAGAGCATTGATATTACAAGTCTGATGGGAACTAGTTTTGTCCTAAGCTTCCATACGCCGTGAATATGTGCATTTTTTTTCTTTTGCAATATTCATTTATTTTAATTTGTCAAACACCACTGTAACAGAGGGAGCCATTCATTATTTCTGCATCCCTCCATCACACACACACACACACACGCATGCACACACGCACGCATGCACGCACACGCACACACAGCATAGGACTGAACAGAAGGAACCTTCTCGGTGTCTGAACGGAGCAAGCAGATGTTGTGTGTGTTAGTGTCAGTGAAGAGGTGTGCGTGCCCATGTTTGTCTATTAAACAGCAGCGCCACGAGCAAAAAAAAAAAGGACATCATTTGGATGGTTAGTCAAAGAATGTGTAGGCTTGGATCCCACCACATGCTGGAAATACAGCCGACCATTTGAAAGGTCTTCCATAAACAGCCGCGCCGCTGCAGCTCATAATGACTCAGTTCCTCGTAGCCAAAGGGGAGGATCAAACTGACAGAGTGAAAGGTAGAAGAAGAAGATGTTTAAAAAAAGGAAAACAACAGGAAATGAGTGTGCAGTAAGGAGTTTAAGCTCATCTCAATCCCTTGTGTCTGGAGCTTAATCTCTGGAGCCACCAGAAGCTTAAAACTGTATGTGACTTTCTTCTCAATGATATGATTTAGTTACTTTTGAGGATTACAAAAAAATCCCAGACATGCAGGATTTCAAGACATATGGCAGCACAGAGACAAAGTGCCAGGTTTCCTCCTCTCCTCACTCACTCGCACGTCTTATTATACAATCTGTTAGTCTTTGTCTGGGTTTCTGATTGAGTTTTAGAAAATCAACTGGCTCTCATTGAAAGAACCATTGTTGTGGTTATCTGGTGTGGCTCTTTAAAGGACTTGGAACTTATTTTGGAGCGTACTTGATAATAAAAACACTTTTTGTAAACGGAAAAGGCTGCAAAGTGAACTGTGATTTTAATCGAGATGATTGTGTGCTTGTGATGCCACAACATGAAACTTGGGTATTACAATGACTCTTCCGAAAATGGCCTTCTTGCCCAAAGAATATCAATGCCTTCATTCAAATACGCAAATTAGCTGAGTCTTTCTTTGGAGACGTACTGCGATGTTTAATGTGTTTTAGCCAACGAATTTGTCACTTAACCCAGAGTGATGCAGAAAATAACTTTATTCTGAAAACTATGATTTTATAAGATTGTGGGAACAGTGAAGTGTTGTTTAGGAAAGGCCACAATATCAAAGGAAGTTTGCCGTATAAATAAATCTTTCATTAGTAAATTTGGTAGGTTATTTGAAAAAGAAACAAGATTATATAGTTGTGAAAAAATGCTGAGCAGAAGTAACGTGTCCTCACAAGCACAATGCGAAACATAAATAAAACTTAAAGGGACATTTTATGTACAACTAACCTTTTGCATCCTGAGTGCTGCCGTGTGTCTCCACTGCCTCTATAAGCACCCCAAACGTGTGTCTATAACAGGTGGGCTGTGACATCACAAATGAGGAAAGTAAATGACCTGCATTTGTATAGCACCTTCCTGAGTCAGAGGACTCCAAAATGCTTTACCCAAAAGTCTGTCACTAACCCACACACACATTCACACACTGATGATGATGATGAGGTTCGGTGTAGCCACAGCTGCCCTGGGGCTCGCTGACAGGAGAAGCGCAGAACACAGGTGCCACCAGTTCCTCTGATCACCACTAGCAGGCAAGGTAGGTACTACTGATATGACTGCGGGAGCCTGGGTTCAAACCAAGCCTCCATAAATCGGGTCTGGATATGAAACAAAACAGGAAGTGACAAAAATTGTAGTTCCACCCTCATCCGCTGGGGGCTGGTGTCAGAAACGAGCAAATCCTCATTGACTCCCATGTTAAAAATACCAATTTCACAGCAGAAATAAACATGTTTACAGCCTGGTACCAAAACATGGTTTTGGTTTAAATGATCTAGTTTACACTCATGACAACTCTTGGGGGGGGGGGGGGGGGGTGTCACTCTTCTGTTTAAGTGTATTAAAAGCCTAAAATTCTGAATAATTAATGAGCATCAGACCCACGTGACCACAGAGCTAGCTCCGTGGAAAGGCTGAGCCTCGGCCTCGCCTGGAAACTGCTCCGCCATTTTCAGTCTCTCAACGTAGACCATTAGTTGTAGCGTTTGTGTATTCGTTTTTGGATATTATTTGTGCAATTGTTGGACAAAATGACTTGCTGTGGCATTAATTGCACTAATAGAGCGTCCAAGGAGTCTCCACTTCATTTTTTTCGGTAAGTAAAATTATATTTATATATTTTAGGTCACTGCCGAGCTGAGCTTAGATTTTAACATGTACTGTTTAACCATGAAATTTAACTGTAATAGGGTAAAACCCAGTGCATTTAACATGACGCTGCATTTTTGAAAAAGGGTTGAAATATAAGATGTTGGTGGAGCTGGGTTCCGACTATCGGTACGGTCCCCTCCCCTCAGCAGCAGCTCAGCGAATCTGACTGCAGCAGCGCCTGTCTGCTGCGCGGGCTGCCGGCTTGTGGAGCTACCGGGTTTTACCCAGCAGCAGCCCGACGTATTGTCATGTTCTGTGGTAAAAGTTTAACCCAGGACATGCAGAATCAGTACACGGAAGCTGGTGGTAGGAATAATAATGATTTATTTAGAAAAGATGATTCCAGGAGTAACTGGTAAACAGCGAATGAGTGACGGGAGCAGCGTCTGAGGGGGAGAGGAGTAGATGTGAGGTTTTGATAAGGTAATATGGTACAGGATGCGCTTGGGAGGAGGACTTATGGGCGAAGTGTGGTGAAGTTTGTCCGGGGAGGGGTGAGCTGGGAGAGCGAGCGGATATCCAGGGTTGAAGCAGATCGACGGGGTTCCAACTGGAGGTGATGTGAGAGAGAGAGCAGGTTTGCCAGGAGCAAGTCGAGCCGTTAGGAGGACGGGGAGTCGAGAGGTGAATCCAGAGGCTGTATGGTCGGGCAGTTGTATATCCAAAGTGTCACGCAGAGATCCGGTGTATCGAGAGGGATGACTGAGCCTACAGCACGAGGGAATAAACAAGAACAAAGTCTAAGCACAAGAATCGTAGTAAATCTAAGTTTCAAAAATTTAGAGTTCTTTAGAGTCACGGAGGCTGGGATTTCTACCAGTGAGGCGTAATCATCCGGCAGTTTGGCAGTGACCTCCGTCCTCCTTATGAAGGCCACCTGCTGATGAGCTGATTGACCACAGCTGCTGCTCTCTCTCCTGAAATCAGAGAAGCTCCCAAAAAACAGGTGACGTAATGGTGTATGTAGAGTGCTCACCTCCCAGCTCACAACACGTATCTCTGACTCAGGAGCTCCGGTGTTGTGCCAGAAGCATTCTGGAAGGTACTGAAAATATCGAGAATGAAGCTGCTGAAATGGCTTCATGGGAGAGGGACTTTATGTAAAGAACTTTGTAAACATGTTTTCTATCGACCAAAGAGCTTTTTAAACTTAAGAAAAAAGTCATACCATGTCTCCTGTACATGATTTTGGGGTGGGGGGTGTGATCCGAGATTGGTCGTGTTGGTTAGGTCTACATTAAGCTGCTTATGTGTGTAAAATCAGGTCAACTGACTGCTTTAATGTATTGTTTTACCAGTCGTGTTAAGTTGTGTGTCAGCTGTAGTTTATTGATTGTAATATGAAGCCTTTTTGTTTCCATTTACAGATTTGACAGTTTTTTTTCCAGTGAGATGTCCACGTATGTCTTAATTTGCTCTATAATTTCTGCCTGTGTGTGATTAAAGTTTATTAATGCCATTTATCAGTGAGGCAGAATTATTATTCCTGTGATTATTACATCGATAGAGGAAGTCTTGGTGGGTTTACTCTCATTTCTACTTTTTCAACATTACAATAATCATGGTTTAATAAGTGAAGGATCAAGTTATTGCTGCTGTTAAACTTTGTTTCCTTCTGTAAACAACCCAAACATTTACTTCTATCAATTATTTTGTATATAAATATTAATAAGTGAAACTGAAACAAGTATAAAACAGAAAGGAGCTTTGAGGACTTGACACTGTATTTTTTTCATTTATTTATTTTAGAGGCAGGGCATGACGCAGCAGGGACTCTTTCTTTTCTGTGTGCCAGAATTTAATATTTTCTAACTTAATTCCACTGCCCACTCCCTCCTGCTCTCCCTTTCCCTCCCATTTCACCATTGAATTGCTCCTTTGGTCCCTTAATGTGGCGGAAAATGGCAGAATAAAAAATCTCAGACGAAAATGCAAAATTTTCTCTTTTTATATATTTCATTAATTTGAATTGATATGGGTTTGTTGTTTCGTCTTTTGCTTTCGACTTATTTCATTTTCCTCTTTGCTTATTTTCATGTCATGCAGCATTAGTGGTTTTTATCCACCTTTAAGGAAAAAAAAATCGTAATACTCTTTTTTTGTTTTAGCTCAACGTAAAGCTTCTAGAAATTTTGAAATATTTGAATTGTTTTGTGTTTTAACGTATTTATATTTTCTGCTTGTTAAAAAAATCAATTATTAGTAATTGTTTCTTTATTCAATAATTGGAGAGCCCAGTAGCCATAGAAAATTTGACAACATCCCTAATTTCACATTTGAAGCATCAGCGGCGAAGAAGAGCAGCGGTTTACTCGTGAGCTTCAACTCGGTCCAGTACACACCGGGAGCGTCTGTGCCGCAGAACGGCTTCCTTGCTGGACTCGCGAGATCACAAAATCCCTCAAGACTTCAAAGTTCACGGTTTGTTTATGCCGTCCGGCGATAAAACCAAAAAGAAGGACATCACCTTTGATGTCACTGTTTGACGTCATATATGATGTTGTTCCTCTCCACTGTCAGGATTAAAGCCATGAAATCACACTGCTGCACTTCTCGAACGATGCTGGGAGTAATTAAGCCGTTAGGTCACGTGTATTGATGTAATCTACATAGATATGAAATTGCATCGCTTTAATAGTCTTTAAATTATGAGGGGTTTTCCTGTGTCCTAGTGGTATGAGTGTCTGCCCTGGGATTGGGAGATTGGGGTTCAAATCCCAGTCAGGTCATACCAAAGACTTAAGAAATTGGACCCAATGCCTCGCTGCATGACAAAAGCTTAAAGGGGTTAGATTGGGGGCTAAACCACCAAATAGTACCCGAGCGTAGCCACAGCTGCTGCTCGCCGCTCCCCACGGGGATGGGTCAAAAAGATGTAATTTCACCAATGTGTGATGATGACTATGGGACACCTATGAGAAGTAGTAAAAAAATATCATCAGCATTTTGAGTAGTTATCCCATGATGGATGGAATAAATTAGGAAAATACTTTTAAGTTCATGGCATCATATGAATAGCTATATAAATCAGTCAAAATGATTTCCCTGAATTTTATCTGAAGGTTTAAGTAATCAGCCAAAGTTGGTCTTGGCACAAATCTGGCGATACATCGCAATATTAAAAGATATTCGATATTTGCAGTTTTTATGATGGGATTTAATTGGAAAACTCGGACCAGATACTTCCAAGACACATCCAGTGTTATCGCGGGATCTTGTTGTTCTGTCTGAATGAAGGCGGTAAAAGCAGCTGCCCCCTAGAGGTCGGAGTTTGAATAGCACCACCTAAAAGAAATACAGTAAATGTTTGCATGTAAATTCTCAATAAAAAACTGAATAAAAATGCTTTTAAATATTGATTCTTTATCATCAAACAAAATATCATTAAATATTTCAGTGTATCAATATTTTCTCAAATCCGTTCTGTAAAGGTGTGGCGATGTAGTGTCACACTCAGTAGTGCAGGCTGACCGAGGAGGCAGAAAGATGGGTAAATGTAATTCACGAACATGAAATCAGTTCCCGTAATCTCCACCCGCGTTTGTGTTTCAATTTACTTTTGTAATTTCTTCATTATTAGTTTGTGACATTGTGTGCTCAGGGATGCTGAGCTCCATCGTGTTCACACCCAGCAGCTCTGACTTTGTATTTAATTATGCATCATGTCAGGTTTTGTATTAATGGGCTGGACCAGATTCTGAATTGATTTGCAGATAATTACACAGAACAGATTGTGTGTGTGTGTGTGTGTGTGTGTGTGTGTGTGTGTGTGTGTGTGTGTGTGTGTGTGTGTGACGATTTACCTATAAGACGCAAGTACAGGTTGTATGCTGCTTGCATGTTTTAGGTCTGACCACAATTTGACACCAGAATGACATAATCATAATTTTATTATTGATTAAATAAATTTCATTTGAATCCTTTCAGATCACTTTCTTTGTGTTTGAATTAAGAATATTTATACGTGTGTCTAATGTGACCATTTCTCCGTCTACATTTGCTGTCAGTTGTGTGAACAATTTTTCAAAAACTTTTTTATAATCTCAGACTGACAATCAGACCATTGCAATTGTATAATTTAGCATTTCTTTTCTTTTTCGTCTAATTTTGGTCCAGTTTTTCTTCCTCCGAACTGCAAAAGACTGTGTTGCTTCAAACTGTCTGGAGGCGATTTGTTCTAACACATCACTAATGTGCATAAATTTTGCAGTAAAGAAATTAGATCACTCTCTCAATATTTAATGTCCTCACTGAACTTCCACGTTGGTGGAGCGTCATGTGTGGCCATGGGAGACGGGGAGCACGGGGTTGTCGGTTTAATTGCATTGCATTTTCTGGTCATATTAGTCACTGTCGACGGTGCAGTCAGAAGGAATTGCATTATGAAGACAACACTTAAGGGCCTGCTGTCACACTATGAATATTCATAGCTTGATCTGCCAAACACACTTTGTTTGGGTTTTGTTTGAAACTTGTAGTTTCACATTAAAGTCTGTGGGATCAAAAGCAGAACTACGTGTCTGGAACATTATGTTCTGAATAATGCAAGGATTCTATTTTGCTTTATTTGACCCTGTCAGATACATTTAATGAGATGAAAATCTCAGTGTCTACTGGACGGATCAGCTGAGTTTAACCCGTCTAATGTCATTAAATTAGCCCCTCCTCGTAAACAGAGCCCTGGTTTGTTTTGTTCTATCAGTAAAAAAAATTATTCAACATCTTTGTTAAAAAGAAACTTTTTTTTCACCGAAGGAACTAAAGA
Organism: Nothobranchius furzeri; assembly: GCF_043380555.1. Classification (NCBI taxonomy): domain Eukaryota; kingdom Metazoa; phylum Chordata; class Actinopteri; order Cyprinodontiformes; family Nothobranchiidae; genus Nothobranchius; species Nothobranchius furzeri. Next base: position 15,704,864 of record NC_091744.1, on the reverse strand, counting down.
AGATGTAACTATGAGGCTTTTCTTAATGATACATAATAACAGAGGCTTTTACTGCCTCACTCACTCAAAAGTGGGGAGACAATCAGCAGGCGGTCCGTGCAGAGAGATGATGGATGAAGAGAGGGAGAAACAAAATGGAAACTTCTTAAACTACGGAGGGATGTAACAAGATTTTGAACTGAACTTCTACAAGACATGATTTAATATTTCGCCTCAGTGTTTTAGTAGGTGAAAGCTGTTGTCCAAAGCAGGACTGTGCATCACCACGCAATCTTGCTTTATTGACAGCTCCTTCTTAAGGCTATGTAAATCCATTGGTCAACGCACTTGGCTCATGTAAATGATTGGTTTTTACTGTGGAGGCCAGGGGAGGGACTCAGGGAAAACACAAATTATGAACAATTATCTACTTTATATCATAGAAACAGGTCAGATGGTCAAATTAAAGCATTACACTGTAAAATATACAAACTTCGTACCCCTGCTTTATTAGTAGCTCCACCAATGAAATGTTGACTTTTTATTTTTAAAATGTTTGTTTCTGTAATCTACGGCCATAAATATATAATTCACAATATTTTTTGCTAATTCTTAGACTGTCTTTTGGTACTTGGAGTAATTCAACCTCTGCTTAGATTGTTCAACTTCCAGTAAAATAACAAGTACATCAGACTCACTTTCATCACTGGCAAAGAGCAAAGACGTAAATGTGTCAAACAACATTTGTGAATGGTGAAAGTTTTGTTACCGTTTCTTACAATCCAGTAAATGCATTATGTCCTCACGGGCTCCCGTAGAAAGAAACGCGGTGTCTAATATGGCATCGCCCAAAGACTTGGACCCGCTCCAATGTGTTTTAGACCTGATTTTTATGGTTATACAGTACAGGCCAAACGTTTAGACACACCTTCTCATTCAATGTGTTTTCTTTATTTTCATGACCATGACCATTGACAAAGGGGCAAACAAGTGCAAAACACCTCTGGGAACTCCTTCAAGACCATTTTAGGTGACTAGAAGCTCATCAAGATAATGCCAAGAGTGTGCAAAGCAGTAATCAGAGCAAAGGGTGGATATTTTGAAGAAAATAGAATATAAAACATGCTTTAAGTGATTTCACCTTTTTTGGTTAAGTACATAACTCCACACGTGTCCATTCATAGTTGTGAAGCCTTTAGTGAGAATCTACCAATGGTCATGAAAATAAAGAAAACACATTGAATGAGAAGGTGTGTCCAAACGTTTGGCCTGTGCTGTATGTTTCAAAGCTGCCAATATTTTTCAACAACTGGGCATCATTTTATTCATTTTCAACAACATTCCGATGGATATTTCCAGAGGTTAACAGTAAAAACTACACATTTTCTCTTTAATGGTTTCTTTAAAATGTGAACAAAATGATTCATGAGTGTCATTCCCCCTACACAGGGTATCCGCGGGTCCTTAAAAAGTCTTAAATTTGCTTTTCCAAATTTAAGGTCTTAAAAATCCTTAAAAATGACAAATAATCCTTAAATGCAGTTTCCAAAGGTCTTAAATGACCAAAGACCCAATAAATAAGATTATTTTATTTCTATAAAGTTTTCATGAATTTCTAGTTAGTGTTCAGCTTTTTTGTGTACGATGTTGGCGTAAGCGGAACCGTACACATTCAGCTGGTTGTGAAAGGGGGCTATTTTTAGATGAGCACATTAGCTGGTTAAGCTTGTGGGTGCTTGCGCCATGCGGAAGTGCAAGTTTAATGGTAACTGGATGGCTAATCCCACATTTGCGACGTGGTTAGCACTGGTTCCAGGCAATAGCTGGAAATTATAGCTTAAATTTGCTCAAAGTGGCCTTAAAAATTTCTTAAAAAGTCTTAAATTTGGCTCCCTTAAACCTGCAGATACCCTGCTACATGATTAACTTTAACGTAGAAGACATTATTAGCAGAAATCTATCTTGCATTTCCCCCCAAAGTAGTTAAGATCTAGTCTCTCCACCACCTTAAATAAAACTTTGCTTCTTAGTTGTTTAGTATGTAAGTTTTTGCACTAACTTAAGTGGAAAATGCTCATTTTGGCAATTGTAACATAAATAATGTTGTTGTTTTTTTTATTAATGACACATTGTTTCAGTGTTTTCAGGTAAGTAATAAACAGTCATTTAGATGGAAGAATAGCATCGTGAGCATATCGTCTTATTTGTCTCAAAGCAGTGACAACAGACAGGATCCACCCTGTCAGAGCTGCCAGCAGGGCTGTTGAATCACCCAAACATCTGCTGGGATCTACAGTAATTGAAATATTGTGCAGGGATGACATATAGTCAAAGTACAGAGAAATATTCTAACACTGTCCCGGCTAATAAGCGTAGGCTGCAGTCTCATTCTGATGCAAATTAGGTTCTAATTCTCTGGGACATTCGGTTTCAGTGTGTGTGTGTGTGTGTGTGTGTGTGTGTGTGTGTGTGTGTGTGTGTGTGTGTGTGTGTGTGTGTGTGTGTGTGTGTGTGTGTGTGTTGGTGTGAGAGATCTGAGTTTAGTAGCTCTTTGCTCATTTATTCCTGTCTGTCGGGGATCGTCTACTTCTGTCTGAGCTGAACATTCAGAGACGGACAGAAAAGAGACAGGGAAACGTGTGTTTATGTGCTTCTTGCTGATAATGATTAATTCAGCAGATTGGATCTTTGAAAGCTGCATTATCTATTGTCCATATCTGATCTGCTTCCTTCTGTCTTCCTCCTTCACTCATCTTGTTCTGATTCTCAACTTGTGTGTCCCGGTGTGTATCTCACATCATCTCAGGAGTCATTTTTCTCCCCATTACTTTATGAACTAACACACTCCCACCCGCCAGCGTGTGTGTGTGTGTGTGTGTGTGTGTGTGTGTGTGTGTGTGTGTGTGTGTCTGTCTGTCTAAAGTCGTTAAATATTCTAAAGACAGAAGCCTCTTTTAATTATCCACTAATCACACATTTAATTACCTGCCACACACAAATCCATCACTGACCACACACCAATGCCACGTCTACACACACACACACACACACACACACACACACACACACACACACACACACACACACACACACACACACACACATCACTCTTAGCAACGAGTTCTTAACCTATTGACAAAACAAAGAGTGTGAAAATGAAGGTGATGATAAGTGTGAGGTAGTAAAAGACAACAGCAGACTGGGGAGTGACTCACAATAGAGTGGATTTGACACTCTGCTACAGGCTGACAGATAAATACCTTTAGAGGGACAGAGGAGACAATGGGACAAATGAATAGAAGGATTAAGGAATTACAAATAGGTTGCAAAGACAATTTTCCTTCCCAAACACTTTTCTTTCAATAGGCTATCTTTATCCGTTGTTTGTTTGTCGTTTCCTACACTGTACTTAAAGTACATCTCCAGATTTCTTGAGCTAAGCCAAGAATCCCACAGGACACGGGGACAAAAAGGACATAATGCTGATTGACTGGTTAATATCAGAGCCAAACGATTCCATCCCTGAGATCACAGAGCCGGATCAATAAACAGAAGGTCACCGGGTTCCCGTCTCTAACAGACAAAGGTTAGATATTTGGATTTCTCGCTCTCGGGAAATTATACGCCCACTTTCTATGCTCTAACCTCTCTTTTCCTTTGTTCACTTGGGAGGTTGAGGTTTGAGTCAGGAGGTTATGTCAAACAATAAACATATAATTTATGTTTTAAATGGTGACTGAGTCACTTTGCTTTTGTTCTAAACAGCTGGGACCTTTTTCTATTTGTAGCAAATCCAATCACATGATTCTCACTGCAGTGTCATGCCTCAGGTTGCTTTTTATTGTTATTATCACCAACATCTCATCAGATAATCACAGCACACCATAACAAATGCATATGCTCACACCTGCATAAACACCAGCACTCGACAGAAGGCTCCAACACCTTTGGTTTAAAAGTGTTTTTGTTTAAGTCAGCTGTCCAGTTTGCTTTTTCTCTGCAGTTTCTTGTCACCACATAAATGGCTTTTTTTACGAAGTGGGTGGTGCTGAATCTGAGGAGGTTTCTGAGAATTATACCAAGCAGGTGGTCTGCTGCGGTTTTATAACCTTTGCATGAATCTTTTTGGTGGCGAAACGCAGGATCCTGCAAAACAAATCACAGTAATTTATCACATATGCTCTTTTTGAATCTTTTCTGTGGACTTTTCATGCGGTGCACCTCAAATATATATTTGACTGCTCTCTGAAGAAGGAGAGGCTACACAGAGATTTCATGATTGGGCTGAAACATGGGAGGTGTGTGTTTGCCCTCTTGTGTAGTCATTTATAATTCAGACTTTCCAGCTAAGTTAGATTTTTAAACCGTTCTCCCAGTTTTATACAAAAACAAACACAACAATCACTGTCTAACAGTTACCGGTCACGGCAGATGATGCGTTCGAGTAAACTGGAGACACATGAATGAAGGTGTGCATTTGGTTTAATGTGAAGTGATTTCAATATTTATTTGCCTGTAGGCAGAATGCTTTCTGTTTTTGAAGATATTGATTTTATGTCGTTGCAGTAACGAGTGTATCTGTAAAATAAATAAGAAGAAGAACGTGTTGTACTAGAGATGCTGTTTTAGTGTTGTTAATCAGGCAGGATTATTAAGCTTGTTTACTCTGTAATGTTACTACTGACCTTTAAAGCTACCGGAAGCAATTTGTCTTCCTTTCAACACCAATTTATGACTGCACTTTTGGAAGGCACTAAATGTGATGTTCTAAACACCCCCCACCTTTCCACCACCTATAATACAGCTTTGGATATAATCTAAAAGTTTCTGTCTAAGTCACACTGTCCTGCATCTAATCAAAACAGCCATTCTAACACAATAGGACCTAACAACATCAATGGCTCATCAGGGGGTAGAGAGGAGGGGTATTCACATGTAGTTTCAGCTTGTTAAGCCTGCCGCACATGAGAGCAATCTGCTGAGCAAACGGTCTCGAATGACTGTTTGCTCAGCAGATACCTCGCCGTGTGCGCCTGATTTTCACTGAGTTTTCTGCCTCACAAGACGCTGAGCCGAATATCTGACCAGTTAGATATTTTTCGCCTCACGGGGGGTAGAAACTCGCCGTGTGTGCGCTACTGAGCTGCTGGCTGAGCTGAACTATTCTACTGGCCAATCAAAGCGTGTTCTCCACTCACATGACCCCAAGATGTATTCAGATGCAGCCCCCTGCCCTGTATGCGTGTCTGAATAATAAACAAAATGGTGCCTTGCGGATCGACGGGCCCACTGTTTCCACTACCCTCTCGAAGGATCCTGGTGGCAGTACTGTCGGAAGGATTTTGGGTCTTCCAGGCGCATCTCTTGGAGTAGATTGGCATAAACTCCTTTCCAGCCACCGTACTCATACTTTCCTAACCTTGAAATGTCGGTGGCGGTGATGCTTCATCAACAAAAAAAGTTTAGGCTTCTCCACCGTTTCCAGCTCTGTCTCGGTTTTGTTTATTTTCTGACATGCAGACAGGGGGCTGCCATCTTGGGGTCATGTGAGCGGAGAACACGCTTTGATTGGCCACTAGAACAGTTCAGCTCAGCCGGCTGCTCACGTAGTGCGCACATGGCGAGTTTCTACCCCCCGTGAGGCAGAAAATACCTGACTGGTCAGATATTCACCTCAGTGAGGTGAGGTGGAAAACTCAGTGAAAATCAGGCGCACACGGCGAGCAATCTGCTGAACAAACGGTCGTTCGAGGCCGTTTGCTCAGCAGATTGCTCTTGTGTGCAGCAGGCATTAGACTCCATGCACTCTTTCACCAATGGAAACTAAAATCAGAAGCATTTGTGAATTGTTTCAGATACCCACGACAGCTACTTTTAATTTGTCCTGCAATTTTTTTATTTGTTTCAAATTCTTGCAAAAAGAGCAAAGAATGATTTAAAGATGTGATTTCAGATCCCTCTGTGAAATTTGTTGCCCACAGTCTCAGGTTGTACGACTGTTAATGAAAATTTACATGACTAGAAATTTTGTTATTACGTCTTCAAATTATATAAAAAAATAGTTTTCTGGAGTTATTTTAGGCAGTCATCTCTGTTGAAATCAGTCTTGGGATGCTGAGGCGGCAGCAGCTGATGTGCGTACAAAAGGTGTTCAATAACAGCGAGCTGTAAAATGACACGGACGAGAAATCACCAGGTTGAGAGTCTGGCTTTATTTTAGGTTCAAATAGTCAAAAGAACCTGAACTAGAGAACGTATTTTTATTTTTTCAAGTGCTGAGACAATCCGCTGTCTTTTCAGCTGCTCTGTCTCTAATAAGAGGAGAGCGTGTCTCAGAATAAAGTGTGTTTATGTGGCTGAAAGGAAGGTAGTGAGGGAGGCAGAGAATGAAAGAAGTCACCAGCAGTTGTGTGGTTAATTGGAAGCAGACATAATTAGTGCTAATTAGGATAATAGACGTTCGTCTAGAGATCCATCTTCCTAATGGGACTACAATGCGCAGCTGCACACAAACACACACGCACACACACACACACACACGCACACACACACGCGCGCGCACACACACACACACACACACACACTTTCTCACTCACATAAGGTTATCATCCTTTCGGTCTCTCGTGAGGAACGTGGTTTTGTCTTAACGTTGGTGTAGCGTTAACATGCAGAAGAACAGTTTTTATTTTTCCTTGTGTACAGATGATCAAGCGTGTGTGTGAATGTCTGCATAAGTGGCACAGAATGGGTGTGAGTCATTAAGCTCCCTAGCTTGGGACAAGAAGATGAAAAGAGACCTTCCTCCTTTGTTTACTCAGCATCCAGCTTCATCCCTTCTTCCTGCCTCCATCTCACCCCTTGCCCCACTTTGCTTTTCCTTCCTGTCCACTTCACTTTCCACTTTTCTCTGCTTGTCCCTCAGGCCACACCGGTGGACATTAAACAAACGTAGTCTGTCCAGCAGCCCCTTTTTAGCCCCTTCTTTCTTCCTCTCATACGCACATACCAATTATTTTCTGACTGAAGGCCAAAGGCCGTGTGTGCCCAAGGACGGTCTTAGAAGTGTGTGTGTGTGTTTGTGTGTGTGTGTGTGTGTGTGTGTGTGTGTGTGTGTGTGTGTGTGTGTGTGTGTGTGTGTGTGTGTGCACCTTCTTAGCCTGTGTGTTTGTGTTTTATGAGTCCTTGGTGGCAGTGGCATCTGGACCAGCCGGTGATCTACTATAGAAGAAATTGTACCCCTTCTGCATCCATTTCACTGTTTAAAAAACACTGTTAAGGTGATTGAGGATGCAGGGCTGTGTGTTAATTACAAGTCACGGAGCAGCAGAGTGTGTAGGGCACGAGGTAGGAGAATGTTTTCTAAGTCAGTAAAAGGGCTGGTTAAATCCTTACAAACACATTAGTGTTCGTTCCCTGTGCATTTATTGGTCTCATGTGCTTACGCGGGCTGGAGTGGGAAAAAATCACCACGAACCATTAAGTGTAAATAAAATGTTACACAAGGGTTTGTTTTTCTTTGCTTAAATAAAAAGTCGCATTTTAAGGCTTAAACCAACCCAAAGTGCGAGGAGTCGTGGAGAACGGGATTAACTAAAAGGAAAGTTTATTTAAAAAGATGAAATAAAGTTTTGAGAGGGTGACGTGACCAGGCAGGGATTCTGGGAAGAGAGAGAGAGCATACATTCATGAAGGAGAGGTGAGTGATCTTTACTTTAGTTGGCTTTACTGTTAGTGGAGATTAGCACTGAGATGTTGCCGGCAACGACAAGGAGGTCAGTGGTGGTTGGAGCAGTGGTGGAGAAGCTTGGTTTGTGTTCTGCACTGAGAGACATGGGAGGAAGGTGGTCAGGTTGGTGGTGGCTGAAGAGGAGGAGTGAGAGCTCCAGGCTGAGAACACGGGAATCTGATAAAGTCACTGAAAATACGAAAATACACTCCTTAATCACACGGGGTGCATGTCAGACGTGAACGGTCCATATATTGGGACTAACGAGATCACAAACTCACAGGAAAATTAGTGTTTTACCCTTTATAATAACCTTTTTAATATATTAGAAGTCTTTTAAATGCACCATCCACTCTGATAATTGTTAATAAATCCACCCATGCATTTTTCTTTTTGGTGTCGTTTTTGTAAAAAGGAAGCAGGATGCCATATTTAATGTTGCTGGGTTAACACACACAGGTGTCAACATGAGAATCGGGTGTTGACGCAGCCTTCCTGCAAAACCTTTAGCCTGTGGGGATGATGAGGAACAGTTGAGGTGCAGCACAGAGAACCGCCCCCACCCTTTCAGCTGCAGAAAGAGGGAATGTGCATCCATCCATCTATCGTCCGCTTCCCCAGGGTCAGCTTGCGGGGGCAGTTGCCTAGGCAGAGAGGCCCAGACGTCCCTCTCCCCTGCCACTTGGGGCAATTCCTCTGGGAGAATCCCAAGGCGTTCCCTGGTCAGCCGAGAAACATAGTCCCTCCAGCGTCTCCTCTCGGCTGTGCGTGCCTGGAAAACATCACCAGGGAGGCGTCCAGGACGCATCTTAACTAGATGCCCGATTCATTTCAACTGACTCCTCTTGATGTGGAGGAGCAGCAGATCTACTTCAAGCTAGGGGTTGTATGAACTAGTCGACTTCATGGCTCTGTAGTGACTTTTTATGCCTGTCATTTACTAGTCACTGTCACATGATAATGACTGACAAGATGCAGTCCTCCAGCAGGTGTTGAGCCCCTGTGTCGGGAGGCAACTGTGCCAGAGCGTCGGTAACAACACCGGCGGTAAAACGGACATTTAACCAAACTGTGACCTTTACCCTCTTGCAATTTTACCTTCCCCTCACCCCCATCCTGATCTTAACCAGTTTGCGCATGCAAAGCTCTGATTGTTGACGCGCTCCATACATCTGCGTCCTGAGCACCGCCAAATCAGGTGTCACCACCTCAAAAACAAATTAAACACGCGATCGTTCATGTCGGTGTTACGTCCCCGACAGGAGATGTTAAAATGTGAAGGAGGGGGTAACATAAGAAATACGACAGTGGCGTTTAAAATGGGTTTAATTGTGATAAAAGGTTCTAAAAACAAGAGCAAACAGATGGCGAGCATTATTAAAATAATGCAAAACGAAAAATTCACTATAAGGTTAACAGTTAAAAGACAAATTATCAACTATATAAAACACCTGGTTAAAACTTTATTAAAAGTTTTACCTAAACTGAAGGTGTTTTAAAAACACAACGACGGTAATAAAAGTCTAAAAACTAAATCCGAGTTAACCTTAAAACACAGTCAACACTCGGTGACATGCACAAAAGATCCATGTGGATCACTCAGAGCTAAAACTATAAGTTAAAACTCATCACAACGACGGGGTTAAACCAAACAAACCTGGAGGACAGCAGAACCCCTGCACTGCTGCCTCCCAGACTGCTGAAGGCACAGCTTTTTTATCCTTGGTGTGGCTCATCAGTAGGGATGAGTACCGAATTCGGTACTTTTTAAGGTACCGACCGAATTCCATAGTACCGACCGAACACCGATTCACGTCATTTCAAACGGTGCCTCGTTTCGGTACTGCCAAGACAGTTGCGCATGCGCAAGAGCTTTATGTCGCCGGTCCCTGCGAGCCCGTTGTAAACAGAGCAAGCATGGTAGAAAGAACGCACGCTAAAACTTGGGTCCACTTCACTAAATGTGATGGGTAACTGGGTGATGAAACAAGCGACAGACAACGATCTAAGTGAGACATCCTCATCTTAATCTGCTCCAGTAGGTAAATAAAATGTTTAAGATAACGTTACCTTGATTTGTTAGCTTCCGTTTCGCTAATGGTGCGTTCGCTTTCTCCTCGGAACTCCGAATTTCCGACTAGAAGAACATGAACGCGCTCTAAAGTTTGGCTTTACTTTACTAAATGCGACGGGTGATTGGGTGAAGGTAAAACCAGTGACAACGATCTAAGTTTGAGGCATCATCGTTTTAATCTGCTCCAGCAGCTAAATAAACTGTTAAAGATAACGTTAGCTTGATATGTTAGCTTCCATTGCCACCGTTGTTATCAGCTAATGGTGCGTTCGCTTTCTCCTCGGAAATTCTAACTTCCCAGTAGGAAAAATCAAATGAAAAAGGACGGCAAAAGGAATGAAGATACAGTAAATTTAGTTCACAGTAAAGATGTTTGCTTCATTTTAATTATCAGCTTATAAAACTACAAGGACGATGTTAAAATACAAACTTGTATGATATTTATCGTGATATTTATCAAATATGGTTATATATTGAGAAAAATATATATTTAATTATAAAAGAGAATTAAAATAATACTCAAAAGTATCGAAAATTGGTACCGTTAAGTACCGGTATCGACTCGTAGGTACCGGGAATTAGTACCGGATCGATTCAAATGTCAAAGGTACCATCCCTACTCATCAGGAGGATTCAGCTCAGCTGTGCTCCTCAGCAGCCTGGAAGAGAGGAGGAGGAGGGACGGTGTCCAGTCAATCACCAGAGCTGGGTGATCCTGGCTGCTTTTTCCCTCTTCAGGCTGGCAGCCGTGACAGTCGGCTCGTTTCCTTTCATGTTTTCTGTCTTTTATTTGTGCCTGATGCGTTTCGCTGCTGCGGAGCGAGGCTCTTCACCTGTTTTGTTCTCTGGTGACGCACCCCCAAAATTCCACTATCTCCGCTCCGCTCCGGCACGAACTCCGCAGCAAAAACGGTCCCGTTGTAGTCGGCCAGCGAGCAGCGGCACTCCGCTGTTTTTGCGGTCGGTAGATCTTTTAGAACTGCAGTTCAAAGGTAACTCATAAGGTGAATGTATATGAACCCAGGTAGCAGTTTTTCTTTAGGATTGAGAGGAGATGCAGGAAGATAATAAACAGGCAGGACAGAAAAATAGTCAAATAAAAACAAGTTAGTTTTTGTACCTGCTGGTTGCAACAAACAGACACCATTGAAGGTAATCAGAAGTGAGGAACAGAAAATGAAATAATTATTTTAATGTTTAGAGCAGCAGGAACTCTGAGAGGCTGCAGGCGCATCAGTGAGTTTGCGGCCACTGCGCAGGGGGAGGGGGGAGAGGACTGAAGTAGGATACAGAAACTACCGTTGTTAAAAGAGATGTGTTAACTTAGAAAATGTGGGCGCAATTTTAATTGTCAAAAACTCCAGCGAACCTACCGACCCCCCCCCCCCCCCCTTTCAGGTGTATGACGTCATCAACAACTAGTCGAAGTCGACTCGACTTTCATTACTTGACTGTCGACTTTAAAAAGAATTAACTCATGCAACCCCTACTTCAAGCCCCTCCCGGATTACTGAGTTTCTCACCCTATCTCCAAGGGAGAGCCCAGACACCCTGCGGAGAAAACTCATTTGGGACGCTTTTTTCCACAGTCTCATTCTTTTGGTCACTACCCATGTCATGATGTGAGGGTGGAGATGGTGGACCAAGTGTGGTGGAGGGTTCCAGGAGGCAGAAGAGCAGGCACGGATGAAATAAAAATGGATTTAATAGCGGGATACGGCAGGAACAAAATGACAAACAACAATGATCTGACAAAGGACATAACGAGATGGGAGGTATAAATACACTGGGGAAAATGAGGAACACATGGGCAGGCTAACAAGGGGCAGGTGAAACCAATAGGGACTAATGAGGCTGGAGAGGGACACAGTCAGGAAGGCAGGGGCAGAACATGACAACCCAAAGCTTGGGCCGTAGATGAGGGTAAGAATGTAGATTGACCGGTAAATCGGCTCTTCATCACGACAGACCGCAGACGCAGCATCAATCCGCCTATCGATCTTGCGCTCCATCTTTCCCTCACTCGTGAACAAGATCCTGAGATACATAAACTCCTCCACTTGAGGTAGGACCTCATCCCTGACCTGGAGAAGGCATTCTACCCTTTTCAAGACCATGGCCTCGAATTTAGAGGAGCTGATTCTCATCCCACTGCTTCACACTCGGCTCCAGCGAAAGGGAAAGGGTAAAAATGTACAAAAGGCCACACAGAGCCAAGTCAACCCCAGAGCCATGGCAAACAGAGTGCAGATAGATATACACTATTAATATGTAAAGAGGTTAATTTAGTGCAACGTATTACAGCATGAAACTCCAACAGCACTTTTTCATCTAGACATTTCTAGGTTTGAATACAATGGTTATTATAGAAGAACAGCATTTCCTGTTTTCTTCAAAACATAATGCTGGCTAAACGATGCCATGAGGACAACACTTTAACCTTTTCCTCCTGGCCTTCAGTGAAGTGAGTATGTCCAACAAGCAACCTCGGAACACTCTTCAATCACAGCGAAAATAGCACAGCGCTGTTTCTCTTCTGTCAAACTGTCTCACGTATCCATAAAAGGACTTCCTTTAGACGCAATTCCAGATGTCCTGCAATGATTCACTTCTAGCATACTTAGATGTTCATTTTCTTTTCTTTTGTGATCAACTCTTTAAGAAATCATCAACATTTTATGTTCATGTTAGTTGGTTTCAGGAGAATATTGTTAGCATAACATGAATGGAATGGTCCATTTACTTTGGGACTGAGCTGTTGGCTCCATGTACATTGTTCACAGGTGACGGTGAACAGAGATGGACAAACAGATTGGGGGTTTGTTTGCAGTAAAGCGGCTATTGCTCTGGTATGTTATGGTAGTTGAGCAGAAAGACCTAACTCTTTATTTACTGGTCTGTTCCAGCCCTCAACAATAAGATGGGTTCATGACCAACAAAAACTTGATCCCGGACACAAGCGGTCAACTTATATCACTTCTGACTAGGGATGAGCCGGATAATTGTTTCAGACGAGTATCCGGTACGGATAAAGCATTTTTGAAGAATACGAGCATGAAACGAGTAAACCTCGTAAATATCTGTAATCGTGCTGAAGGAAAATCCTCATTGGGTAACTGACTGTCTTCACGCTCTGTGATTGGACAGTCACATAGAGCGCCCGCCCCTCCCTACACACAAAACTCTCTAGCCGGCCGGGAGCGCAGTCCGTCCTGTTCATCCACACACACACACAGATAGTGACAGATCTTGCTGTGATTGCTTCACTGTTGCTCATGTTTCTTCAGTTTTCCCTAGGTTTTCTTCAGCTCGCCTCTTTTTCGGTTGAATATTTAAAGTGACTTTTTTCGTAACTTACATGGTGCTTTTGACAAGACAGAGCCGACGTGCTGCATCATTCACTCACTACCTCCGCTCCGGTCGGGTTTTTTATTTTATTTAACTCCCTCTCTCTCCCTCTCACCCTCTCTATCTCTCTCTCTCTCACACACACACACACACACACACACACACACACACACACACACACGCACACACACACCTTAATCAACATTGTTTTGTTTAACTTTGTGTGGGAAAATGCCAAGAACATTAAGAAAGAAATCAGTTTACTCAAATAAAAAAAAACATACATAAAGTTGCGTCTGGTTCTAGCATTTCATATTTCCTAGTTCCTACTGCATGAGTTCAGATGTATTAATCCATGCACTTAAATATTAATGTTCTGATTTTATTGAAACACTTGTTCTGTAATAGTTCCTTTACTATTGTGATAAAAAATATTTAATCTCAATTCTGAGGCTGCTCTGTAAATAGTTTTCAAATAAACCACACACATATCAACTTCAGACTTAAATTAATATATTGATGTAAACCACACCCACTTCTGGTTAAACCTTGCCCATTTCCGGGTTATGCCATGCCCATTCCGAGTACAGATACAAATAATTTAGTTGGTTGAACAGATACAGATACAGATAGTGGCGTACTCGCTCATCCCTACTTCTGACCCTGAATAAGCCTTGGGCTCTCCCAGGAGGAACTGGAAATGTCACTGGGGAGGCTTGTCTGGACTTGTCCTCCTGGACTTTACCTGTTCCATGATCCAACCTTGGATAGGGTGTAGAAAATAAATTATTAAATGGATGGAAAAATTTGCCATTACTAAGGCTAAAAGGTACAAAACCCCAGACCAGTGAGTAAATCAATATTTTATTGTAAACTCACAAACAGTTTTAGAATTCAGCCCTCATTTTGATTTGTTTGTGTGCTCAGATGCTTTGGGACCATTAGTGAGTGTCCTGTTGTGGCTGTCATGCATCTAAATGGAGGTCTGATTGTGTGGCATTTAATGTACCCAATGAGTGCTTTTTGCATCAAATTTATTTTTCTATTTTAATATGGACCAAAAGTGATTTGGCCTTGATTTGAATTGACATTCTAAATAGTTAATGCACATTTTTAATGCATCAGCAGCCTTTTCCATTATTTCTTCTCATTTGGTTACCTTCCAAAGCACCTATTGCAGAGACATGTAGGGGTTTGTAAAGGTTAAGTTTCTCCCTTTTGCTGATCACGAAGTATAGAAGATACCAGGATGTAAAGCTTTCAGTTTTTCAGAGGCAACCAAACCGTATGGGCAGGGTCCGAAATTACATTTTTTACTCACCGGCCAAGTTGGCTGGTAGATGATGAAAATCTACCGGCCAAGCATATTTTTTACCGGCCCAAATTCTAAATGATTTAGATCTACCTAACGCATGTTATTCTATATTATGTTGATTCCAAACAGAGTGACAAAATAATTAAAACATCAATTAATAAGAAAAACAACTCTTTTGTCATTTTTACTATTTATTTATTTATTTATTTATTTATTTTTAGAGATGTTTTTATGAAATCTTTCACTGAAATCTAGTCAGACTCCTTGTTTTCTCTGTCCATGAAGTCTGGCCTCCTGCTTCTGACACCGTCTTTGTGCCAAAGCATTACACCCTCATTTGGGTCATAGTCCTTGATCTCTGGAGAACACAGCTGCACCGTGAGAATATCTGAAAGTGTGTCAGGGCTAGGGTTGTCACGGTAACCGGTGTAGCGGTAAACCCCGGTAAAAAAAAGTTGACAACAATAATAATCATCTTGTTTAAAAAAAAATTATCTCTGTGGATTACCGTGGCTGTGGTGTAGGCGCGGTGACCCTTACCAGCCACCGTATCATCTGCTGAAGTTGCCAGCGGCACTTGCGCACTTTGTTGTTTACAACCAAAACTTTCTTTAAGCTAAAGCTGAAATAATGGCAGGAGGAGACGGCAGCACTCGGGGCATTTATTATCCCTCAAAGAAGACAAAGTCGGAAGTATGGGCATTTATTGGATATTTGAAGAATGCCGAGGGACAGTTGTCTGTGAAAGGCAGCAACGCTGCGTGGCCATCATAATGTAGCCATTGTCTCACGACTCCGCCATCTCCAGTTCGCCACTTTTCAGAAAATCTTCTGGTTGCCACTGGTCCTGGTGGTTTTTCTTCCAGTTCGACGAGTTTTCTTTTGGAAGGCTGGCTGACTCCAGTTAAAAACCGCCACATTTCACCGCTAGTTTTAACACGAAGCTAACGGCTAACTTGATAAACTGATTGAATGGGATAGGTGGAAATGACGTTGGATGCGGCGTTCACGTTTGTGTACGTTGCATGCAGGCAGGAGGAGTATCAGAAATCCAGGGAAGATGACTGATAAACATAACTAATTTGGTGCAAACATTTACTCGCCAGGTGGCAGGTAGAGCTCAAAAATGTACTCGCCAAATGGGGCAATTTGCTCGCATTTGGCTAGTGGCGAGTGTTAATTTCGGACCCTGCGTATGGGGCTTGCAACAGAAATGCCAACGTCAGTGTGACTGCTGGATGGATGCAGCAACACCGGACTATTTAAAACAAGGAGCTAATACAATGTTCTGCAAATATAATGTAAAACAACTCCAACACCACACTGTTAACAATAAGTTCATTTAAACTATGCATGGAAAATCACTCAGGCAGCCTTTGCCAAGCTACGAGCAACATAATGTCAGAAGATCCTGGCAGAGGTCCAGTTGTCAGTTTCAGACACTTTAATCCCATTACGCACCGAGATCCAAAACTGTATTTAAAACCGTCGTAGAGCGTTTTATCTCCTTTGCTGGTTTTTGTTTCACCGCCAGGATCACTTCTAATTCTTTCTAATTCTTCCCATTACGTTAATGTGGGATTCAATACGTTATTTTATCTAAGGTTTCCAGATTCTCTTTGTGTCGTATTTACTCAGAAAGCAGTTGGCTGCCAGGCGTCGCCTCCCTGCAGCTACCAGCTTTGTGTTCATTGTGAGTCACTGTGCTTTTAAGCTAACTGAAACATCCAAACTCACCTTCAGTCCAACAAAGTTAGAAGGAAAAACCCTAAAACTTGGTTGAAAAGTGAACTTGAAGACACTCATAGCTTTCCTTTCACAGTCGAGGTTGATCTTAAATATTTTACGTCTGCTGGATGTTTTGTAGAAAAAAGAGCAGATCTCACACTAATGAGGACAACTTGTTATCGCAGGATTATGGATGTGTGTACTTTGTTTACACTTGTGCAGATAAAGACAAACTCCAGCTCAAAAGAGAACGATTTCTGTCTCGTATACTGATGAATATGACGGTCTTTTTTTGCATTCAGACCAGTGCTCAGGCTGCAGTAAGTCAAAGTTTTATAGTTACCAATTATTTCAGGAAAGAGAACACGGCACCGCAACTCAAGCTGACAGGCAATTCTGAAGAAATGTATACATAAAAAAGCACCTCGACTAAATGTGACGGTTTTAATAACAAGACTCTGCTTGAAAGACGTTGGGTTGAGATTTACACTGGTCTGCAGACACTCACATAATGCAGCATTCAGCACATATGAACCTGTTCAATATCAATAACTCCCACAAAGAAAACATTCACATTTCCATTGACTGAGAGCGGTTACAAGACTCTGTAAATGATGCCGACTGTGCCTGTGTGAGGACTAGCTGTATGCATGCAGTGTAATGTGTGAGTGACCTGCTGGCTTTCGTTTTGCCAAAAATCCGGCTGTCTGGACTCCGTTTACAGTGGAGGATCCTTCCTTTTGGCCTGGCGGCCACACTTCTGCACCCTAAGCTTCTGTGTGTCGGAGTGGTTTGGGTTTAAGAAGGTGGCGCGTTTGCCTATCAGAGATAGAGGAGGAGAGCAGACCGAGACAGGGCGGTCGCTGTTGGTGAGATATTCAATGCTAAGACCTGAAGGACACACATTTAGACACATTTAAGTATTAAACAACACACATGGATTCTAACTCAGCCATCTTTGTGGCCCCTGACATGTGTGTGCTAATTGGCCGTTGGCACACACCCGATGTGTACCTGTGTGTGTGTGTGTGTGTGTGTGTGTGTGTGTGTGTGTGTGTGTGTGTGTGTGTGTGTGTGTGTGTGTTCAGCAGTCAGTGTTGCAGTGTGGAGACCCATGAGTGTTTGTTTAGGACTTGGAGCCAGACTCTCAAATGAAAGACCAATTCTGCTTGATGCTTTGGTTCAGAGGAATCATCTGGGAGGGGAGAGGCAGACCAGTTATATGAAGTAAGCAGGAAGGATACTGATGGAGAGACATCTAAAAAAATAGAACAGATAGTAATCTAGTGAGAATAGAAAATGGGATTTGAGGGAATGAGTCAGAGGCTGTTTTCTTCCTAAGGGCGAAAGAGGGATAAAGGAAGGGATGCAGGAGGAGAAGTGAATAGAATTTAGTTGCTGTATTTAATTTCCCTTGCTTTGGGAGAAATTGACTCATACATTTACATTTACACACACACACACACACACACACACACACACACACACACACACACACGCACAAGCTCAGAGAATCACGCACATTTTTACAACTGAGTTTGTGTTTAATTAAAAGCCAGGGCATTTTTTCTCTCTCCCAGTTTAATTAAATGTTAGGAGCCACATGTTGAATCACTTCATTATAAATCTTAATACCATTGTTCACTTAGTCGCAATAAAAAACCTCATGTTTGGAGCCCTTAGAGAATGAGACATACCAGCTACTTGGAGCAAATTCAGATTTCTTTTTTTCTTTTTTTTTTTTTTTTTTTGGCAAGAAAGTAAATTAAGGTCCTTTAATATTAGCGTGTCGGGTTTGTTTAGTTTAGGTAGAAAGTTTAACAGATCCAGATGTGATCAAATAAATAAAATAAGTCTGAGTGAGAACAAGCAATTCCACGTGTAAACAGTACATTCATAATGAATGAAGAGATCAAAAGTGATGCTAAATGAACAAATGCTCATTATTATCTTTAATTGGTCTTACTGAGCACACACACACACACACACACACACACACACACACACACACACACACACACACACACACACACCTCTTTGATTCAGAATGCTAACGTATTGAGCTATGGATTCTCTTGAACATGTCAGACTGTCGGCCAGTGGGAGCATGTCTTCATTATTAATCAGCATGTTATGGCTGAAATAAATGTGATAATATCTGTGGGTTACTGCAGTTAATAAACTTAAATATGTAAATCTCATTACAGCCCTTATTAAAGTTGCTGAGTCCATCCTCACTCTGGAGAATAGTGAAACGTGACAAAATGTTTTGCTTAAGCCTCTGTTTTTAGACAGGTAGATGTAATTGAAAACGCACACACACACACACATTAAAGGAATGTACACACACACACACACAAACGGAGTGTCATTGCTGGGGTTGAGGCACTGCGGATGTTCTCCTGGGAAATCACGCAGAATAAAATTAGACCCGAGGAATTCTCTGTGTTTTTTTGTGTGTGTGTGTGTGTGTGTGTGTGTGTGTGTGTGTGTGTGTGTGTGTGTGTGTGTGTGTGTGTGTGTGTGTGTGTGTGTGTTTGAACAGGCTCACCTTATTTGTGGCTTCCATCGTTCCCTCCTGTCCGTTCCTCTCATCTCCTCTTCCCTCTGCAGATCCCGTCTTCATTTGTTCACTAATAATACCTTTGTTACTGATTAGACGGCAGAGGACTGTCATGTTTCATGTTACCCATCGATGAACTGACACAGTTATAATTAGGCTACGTGTGATTATAATCACCATACTCATGCTCCATATTGTTGTGCCAGCGCACCGACTGTTGCAGGAGAGCACGAGAGGAGAAGTGGTGCCAAATATATCTGATGAGAAACGGCAACATGTAGTTAGGATATCATTATTTTAACCTACTTTAATGGTTTCAAGATTTTGTGAGCACCCAAAGACGTTAGTTTTCTTTTGTTGTTATTAGTATGGCGTTTAAAGCGTGCCACAACCCGTGCACGCGCATTGGGTCCACAGCGCGCGTGTGAACGGGACTCGCGAGCGCAAATATACATGGCAGCGCGCGTGTGAACGGGACTTGCGCGCGTGTGAACGGGACTCGCGAGCGAAAATATACATGGCGAGAGGTCATTTGTGCACTGAGAGGGAGCAAACTGTGTCTGTGAGCGCACAAGGATGTACACAAGTGACAAACCTGCGTGCGCGCGTTGTCAACGAGCACACGGCAGAGGAGAACGTGCGCGCGCGGCAGCCTCTGTGCGCGCTCGGCAGCCTCTCTGCGCGCTCGGTTTCTGACTCCTGCTCGCTCAGCTGTAAGGGCTTTTGGCACTCTGGAGGCGTGGCCTGTGGCAGATCTTGTCTGTCCTCTGATTGGTTAGTTCACCCCGCACTTTACCCTCTATCTATATAAAAAAGTCTGATGTTCAGTAGTTGCTGGCATAGCTCAGCTGGAAGAGCGGGTGACTCTCGCCCCGGAGGATCCAGGTTCGAGTCCGGGCAAGGAAAATGTAGTAGACGTCATGTTAATTTTTCTTAATTTCAGGTATTTTACAGTTGTGACCGTTCAACTGTCATTAAACGTCCGAATGTTTGCTGGGCAGTGTTTTTAAAAGTGCACATAAGCTAGATGGTTTTAACCATATAAAATTACATTTTTTGTGATACTGGAAAAATACATACTGAAATAAAACTACTGATTGAAAACTTTATGACTGTGGTTGTACAATATATGACTCACTAATACACTGCAAACTCCCTTAGAGTGGGGCTTCCAGAGAGAGAGAGAGAGAAAGAGAGAGAGAGAGAGAGAGAGAGAGAGAGAGAAGTTCTTGCCTCATTAATGAATTGTTTATTTTTTTCAGTATTTAATTGACAAATTATCCTTTCAAATAATTAATTGATGAGTTACATAATTGTCCATTTAGAATTGTTGAATGGACTGAGTCAAGTTTGGTGCACTTTATATATTTCAAAACATGTTTTTTTATTTATTTTAATGATGCATATAAATAATTTAAATGTTAATTTAATGAAATATTTCTATTTTTTCATTACCTCACCCTTGTTTTGACAAAAACGGGACCTTGCTGGATAATATCATGGAGAAACTATTTGTTCACAGTACATGGCTCAGTGAGGATCTGTGTAAAGGAGGAGATACTCAGAAATCTGTCTGCAGATAGTTACAACCCAGACTGGAAGTGGTGGGCTGTAATAAGAAAGGAGACCAAACAGAGGAGTGGGGGTTCAACAACTGATTTATTTAACAAAAGTAAGGATTTACTAAAGCAAGTTAGTGAACAGAAAATGGCCATCTCAAGGTTTTACTCGGATGTCCCTCAGCAGGGTGCAGCACTGTTGAAGGTCATCTGAATGAAAGCTTGATATGCAGTTTCTTTATGAAATGGACAATTATGTAACTCATCAATTAATTATTTGAAAGGATAATTTGTCAATTAAATACTGAAAAAAATAAACAATTCATTAATGAGGCAAGAACTTTTCTCTCTCTCTCTCTCTCTCTCTCTGGAAGCCCCACTCTAAGGGAGTTTGCAGTGTATTAGTGAGTCATATATTGTACAACCACAGTCATAAAGTTTTCAATCAGTAGTTTTATTTCAGTATGTATTTTTCCAGTATCACAAAAAATGTAATTTTATATGGTTAAAACCATCTAGCTTATGTGCACTTTTTAAAACACTGCCCAGCAAACATTCGGACGTTTAATGACAGTTGAACGGTCACAACTGTAAAATACCTGAAATTAAGAAAAATTAACATGACGTCTACTACATTTTCCTTGCCCGGACTCGAACCTGGATCCTCTGGGGCGAGAGTCACCCGCTCTTCCAGCTGAGCTATGCCAGCAACTACTGAACATCAGACTTTTTTATATAGATAGAGGGTAAAGTGCGGGGTGAACTAACCAATCAGAGGACAGACAAGATCTGCCACAGGCCACGCCTCCAGAGTGCCAAAAGCCCTTACAGCCGAGCGAGCAGGAGTCAGAAACCGAGCGCACAGAGAGGCTGCCGAGCGCGCACAGAGGCTGCCGCGCGCGCACGTTTTCCTCTGCCGTGTGCTCGTTGACAACGCGCGCACGCAGGTTTGTCACTTGTGCACATCCTTGTGCGCTCACAGACACAGTTTGCTCCCTCTCTGTGCACAAATGACCTCTCGCCATGTATATTTTCGCTCGCGAGTCCCGTTCACACGCGCGTGAGTCCCGTTCACACGCGCGCTGTGGACCCAATGCGCGTGCACGGGTTGTGACACGGGTATGACGCGATATATTAGCAGCATGTATAGTTTGTGTGGAAGTTGGTGCTGCTCGGGACGGGCGCTATAGGTCAGCACAGGTAAAGTACAATCAGTCAAGTTTACCCTCATTTAGCACCTATCTGCATAACCTGTGCTAATGTAAGCATCTACCTTTGCCTACATTAAAATCACATTATGTGGTTATATTTCTGTGCTCATCCTTAGAGTATGTCTGGCAGGAGTCTTTAGTTTGAACACAATCAGAGGAGCACTCAGGAGGGCCATGGCCACCTCTGGAACATTGTTGGCCACCCCGCTGCCCCCCCTCCCAGGGAGGACCAATCACCACACACCTTAAAGAGCAGGTTCACTGAGAAACCATATTTTACTTATTGTTTTAAACATGATCAATCACTCTGAGTTTAACATGCAGGCTAAATGTGAAAATAGTCTTCTACCCCTATTTCCTGCATTAGCTTCTGATAGGAAATAAACAGGAAACCAGTCGGGTCAGAAAATCCATTCAGGTCTACATCTCTCTGTCACTTAACATTCATGGTTTCACCCATCTTGACCCAACAACAGGAAAGGCTGTTGTTTTAGTCTCCAAGAAACAGCAGAGAACATCTCGGCTAGTAGAAGCTAACCGATAGCATTAGCAACTCCACAACACTGCAGAACTCTTAGAGGTTTGTGTTATTTGTGGGGATAAAACATCAGTGTTGCAGAGCAAACAGAGGCAGTGGTAGAGTCGTGCTGTTGTTTGCCAGTCAGAGGCAAGATGTCCAAATTACGAAAAATAAGACTCCAAATCCTGATGTCTGAAGCTACTTCCTGCTCCAGCTGAATTACAGTACAGGCCAAAAGTTTGGACACACCTTCTCATCTTTTGTGTTGTCTTCATTTTCATGACCATGGTAGATTCTCACTGAAGGCATCAAAACAGTGAATGAACACATGTGGAGTTGAAAAAAGGGTGAAATAACTGAAAACATGTTTTATATTCCAGTATTTCCCTTAGGAATTTTGTGTAGGCTTGGGGAGAAATTATGACACGTCTCTAAATAAAGTAAAATTTTCTAGTGCAGAGAGGAGACAACCAATAGAAGCACTGATTTGATCTCATTTCAGAGAAAAATAGAACAGGTCAGATGCACCTAATAAATAAAATTACTAACAAACTCAGGAATCTGTTTCTTTGCTTCACTGTTCTGGTGCTGAGAATATCACTAATGCGGATCAAAGGAGATACACAGATGAATGCACCTCTTATTTATTATTTGGAGACTACATTTACTGCAGCTGGCAGAGGCAGAGATTTTTTCTATTGATACACGGAATTTACAGAATCATTTTAAATTTTAATAGGGGAAGACTGCAGGAGGGAGCGGTAAAATACAGGGGGTCCCCAGCAAAAACAAGAAACTTTACGAGTCTGATGAAACCTGCTGGTTTTCCATCAGGCAGTCACGGGGCAGCTCCAACGACCCAGTGGCTATGCTGGGTCAATGTTATCGAGCTCAGTCCGGTGTCGGTACAAGATCGGCTCGGGGTCCTTCGACTGCCGATGACGTCAAAGTACGGCAAAACCACTCGGACAAAATACACTTCACATCTTTATACTGTTGGAAAGAATTTAGCAGTTTTGTTATTAAAATAATGTTTCTTAAGACGTAAGTTTGTGTTTATAATGGTATTTGTAAAATAAAACACTATATTTCATTCATAATGTTGAACTCCTCTTTGAGCACATCCCTTGAAGGATCATAGGTATTAGCAACACCTGTGAAATTGTATTTGCAGGAAAGAAGTGTGTCCCGTTTATTGAAATATTTTGTGTTTAGAGTTTTTGACGTCTTCATGCGTAGTTCAGGTACGCTCATAGCTGCTAGCCAAAACTCTGGAGTTAAAAGTTTTCTGGCTTTACTAAAATACCTGTCTGTACTTATTTGATTGATGGTAGTTTTACTTTCTATTAGACTCCAAATGTAATCATTTGGCACGTTTCTAATTCATAATTTGTAATAATGTAATCGGTGATATTAGCATTAGCATTCCTATGGGTTTTTCCACGTATATTAGCATTGCGCTAACCACTCGCTGCCTAATTGCAGCCTTTGCGATTAGAAAATCTCTTTTTGTCACATCGCAATTTAATTGCACATACAGTTAATCGTTCAGCCCTACTATACATGCAGCTCTATGCTAAAAGTGTATTTTCAAAGAGGTAATGATGGATTTCTTTGTAAAAGTTGTCCATCTTTCCAACAGAACGAGTTGCCTGGACCAACGTAACGTGATAACAATTTAACGTGATTACGTAATTCCGTAAGGTTCATGCTCAGCCAATCAACTACATTGACGTCACCGGCAGTCGACGGACCCCGAGCCGATCTTGTACCGACACCGGCTCGGCCATGAACGAGCCGAGGCGTCGTCGTGCTCTGCTTAAGATGAGGTGTTATTTTCCCGCTTCAGAAGAAGCGTCCAAGGTGTTTTTACGCTTTCTCCGAGACATGTCACGTCGCTAAGTTGTTAGCGCTGCGCGCTAACACGTCAATTGTGCAGCGTAGCCTGCTGGAGGTTTTAAGGGTTCAGATGAAAACACCCGACCTCTCAGGCTGCTCACACATTGATCTTAAGTTGTCGCTGTTGCGCTCACGCCGTAATACAGTATTAGATACGGTTAAAGTCAGACATGAAAATATAAATTTTACATGAATAAGTGATGCTTAGCCTGGTGGGGGGAGGAAAACCTGGCCTAGTAAGCACTGGAGGAAACCCTGTCAAGATCGTCAACAGTTGTTTATCTTAATGCTGCTGAAACATGTAAACCAAAAAGCATTATATCCACTGCTACCTTTCTAATTTTAAACTCAGTAACTTATGCTGTAACTTCACCTTGCCCTGCCTACTCCTCCTTGCTGCCTGCCGGCTGTGATCGATCACAAGCGACAACATAGTAGTTCCCGCTGCTTCTTCGGGAAACAGCGCAAAAACAAATAAACAAAAAAAAACTTGGGATCTTGTAGGCGTGGTGGTGGGATTTCAGCCGTGGCGGCCCGCCACGGCTACGCCTATGAAAGGGAAACCCTGTATTCTATTTTCTTCTAAATAACCACCCTTTGCTCTGATTACTGCTTTGCACACTCTTGGCATTCTCTTGATGAGCTTCAAGAGGAAGTCACCTGAAATCCCAACAGTCTAGAAGGAGTTCCCCTGTTTAGCACTTGTTGACCCCTTGTTAAGTGGTCATGAAATTAAAAAAAACATTTAAAAAACCCACATTGAACGAGAAGATGTGTCCGAACTTTTGGCCTGTACTGTATACCTCCTAAAACAGACGCACCATAGCTTTTTTCCCCAGAGCATGACCTACGAAGCATTCCTTCCTATTAGAGATCTTTGCAAAGGTATTAAAATATGAGTAAAGTTGACCTTTAGAAATTTATATTTTTCTTCTTTCATCAAGATATGTGTTTTATGTATTACAGTTCTTAAACAACAACATTTTAAACAATAACTGTTTTTCTTTTTTGCCTTTTGCCTTAAATGTTTGTGTTAGGCCAGTGATGCCTGACTCCCTTCCCCGAGGGCCGGTATCCAGCATGTCTTACAGTTTTCGCTTCAGAGCTTGATGAGCTGCTGAACAGGTGATGTTGGATTTGTGAAACAACTAAAACATGCTGGATATCAGCCCTAGGGTAAGGAGTTGGGGGTCACTGGCACAGGCCCATAGTTTTTTAATGAGAGAATAAGGAAGCAACAAGTGCACACCTACAGGCTAAACCCTTACAGTTACCACAGGGACTAATTTAGTGTGCCACCCCAAAATGTTCACACACACCCCTGTGGCCTCCCCTATGAACATTTTTGGGGTGCGCCACTGATCTCATACAGGATCTGTGTGGCAGAAAGCACAGATAGAGATGGAGTCTATAAGAATAAAAGACAGACATTTCACTTTAACATGGCTTTATTCTCCCTTTGGTCATATTGATTTTATTTCAGAGAGACTCTCTAGTTAGAATATTGAAGGACTGTGTCATCCCGTTACATGAAAACTCAAGTAGAATCACTGGAAACATCTGGCAGTTCCTGCCTGCTGGCATCTGTTGTCAGGAACACTAGTTCAAACACAAGCCAACCTAAGTGCTACGAATATATGTTTTCATCTTTCTCAACTTTCCTCGTTAAAACCTCTCCCACTCCGTCTCCCCCTCAAGAGCTACTCTTCCTATTAAACCTACCTGAACAAAAGCAGCAGCTCTAAATCAGCCCGTGAATGAGAGATTCTGTTTGCAGTGACAGCAGTTTTAGATTTTGTATATGTGATTGCGTGTGCACCAGTGCACTGCATGTTTGTGCCACATTCATTAGTGTTTGCACATTGGGGAACAAAAGGAAGGATCAGTTTATCAAAGGGAGAACAGAAGATAATGCACAAACGAGAAGAATGGCCAAAAAATATAAAAAAGGATGCTCAAAATGAGCCAAATATCAATCTGAAACAGGAGGAGAGATTTATTTAAGCTCTCTGAATCCTCTTTCCTTCCAGATTCTTGTATTCAATGTTTCCTTCTCCCTCTTGTGAATCCTGAATCATCCATGTAAAAAATTCTCTCCTCTTGACAGAGTCTTAGTTGGAGTAGTGTTCCTGTCAAGCTACAATGAAGAAAAAGCATGTTGTTCTTTGGGATGTTGTGTTGTTGTTGTTTTTTTTTTTTTTTTTTGTAAACCTGTGTTGACTGTGTGTCTTATTTGTCTCCTACAGAGCAATCACTTTGGACAATCAGCTTGTTGTCCTGGCAACCACTGCAGCGGATGCAGGACGTTACCATGTAGAGGCGGTGAACGAAATGACAGGAGAGAATGCGACAAGCCCCGCTGTCTACCTGAGCATCTCAGGTAAGGGAACGGTTTCACTGAAACAAACTAACACAACTTGTTGTTAACAAGCACATGCAGCATCAGGATTTGTTTACAACCCAAACATGACACTTTTATTTTCTCTGGGTTTGCTGCTTGGTCTGTTTGGTTTTATGTCTCTGTTGTTGACTTTGTTACAACAATAACATACAAAAGGATTCGAAGCTATTTGAACCTAATGTAACAAAACTAAACACACACACACACACACACACACACACACACACGTTTAGGCCAGGCTGTGCTCTTATGTTTGCCTTTTTCGCTGCAGCATAATTATCCTTGACAATCTAATGCAGCTCAAAATGAGATGAGCTGCTGGAAATAAAAAAAAAACTGTAGACTCAGAAAAAAATCAAATAGGAAAAGAAACTTCCTCACAAACTGTGTTGTTTACAAGTTTATGTAGAGCAGTCCGGTCTATAAAAATAGAGAAAACTCCATTTAATTTGACTTCAGTTGGACTTGTTTACATTTCGTGCCCTGAGCGGACCTTTCTTTACATTAGAACCTTTATAAAATGAGCTGAATTGAGTTGAAACTGAAAGGATGCCTGATTAATTGATAAGTAAAGACCATCCAACACACGAAACAGCAAAGAGTGCCTCGCTTCAGCCATAGATTCAATATCTGTCTCCGTTTTTGTTGTCTTTTAAAAATTTGCACAAACAGTTTAAAACTGCTTTTTTTTCCACGTATATTTTGTATTGCATTGGCTTCATTCTGAAGTCACAGTTTGAAATGATTGATTTACACACGATTCCCTAACCCGGCCTTTCCACCACATGTGTAAGTATCGTATGACGTCGTCCATAAGGGATGGGCGACATCACGGTATATTGAGGAGTTCCCCTCGACAACGATAAATGGACGATAACTACACGCGCAAAAACAAAAGTTCACTAGAGGGGGCTGTCACGTGTATTCTGTGGAGTCATATGACTCAATGGGGTACAGCTTCTTAAAGGCACATGAATGTCACCAACCCACACACGTCTTTTCATAATTTTTTTTTTTTTTTTTGCAAATGTTTTGACATGGGAAAACGACATTTGTTAGAATCAGAAAATTAGCTAATGATAAATTGTTGATTTATTACCCAGCCCTCATGGAGTGTAATATGCAGCTAATAACCACCATTATAGTCGATAGGTGTGTTGCCATTGGGTGCAAAGTGGCATGTTGTGGATGAATCCCAGAAGCGTGGGGTTGCATCGCTCCACTAAATTTAGATTTTGGGTTTATTTTTCTCCCGTACGCTTCCAGAACACTTCAAGCTCAACAACTTCCAAAGGATGGGGGGTGGGTGTTTCATTACTTTACGCACAGCTTACGCATCTGGTAGAAAGCCTGGCTGATTCTGGTCAATAAAATTATTCTCGCACATTGATCATAAATCACAACATATCTGCATTGGAGTATTTACAGCCAGACCAGTGCTTTCCTCTGATGCCCAGAAATACAATTTTCCATACTATTGCCCAGAGCGGCTGTGGAGAGACCTGGCAGACCTTCACATACTAGTACCGATGAGAACATTTCCATACAGACCTCGCAGTCGAACAGACAGTTGAGCAGACAGTTGAGCATGAACTGCATAGATGTGCTGTGATGTGAGGTGATGTGTGAAAAGAACGGATCTTTATCTGGGGGTTTATCTACACTTTTCTTTTAGACTCAAGTGTTACCATGGGAAATACATCTCTGCTTACATTTTCGTGCCAGTAGCTCAGGAGGTAGAGCAGGTTGATCTCGGAATCGGAAGGTTGCAGGTTTGATCCCGGCTCTGACCACAGAATGCTGCTGTTGTGTCCCTGTGCAAGACATTTAGCCCCCCTTGCCTGTTGGTGGTGGTCGGAGGGACGGGTGGCACCCGTGTTCAGCAGCCTCGCCTCTGTCAGTGCACCCCAGGGCAGCTGTAGCTACATCGTAGCTCATCCCCACCAGCGTGTGAATGTGTGTGTGGATGGGTGAATGACTGTTGTGAAGCATCTTGGGGGGATTATCAAACCCTAAGTATGCGCTATACAAATACAGGCTATTTACTATTTTCAATAAAAAAATAAAACTAGCCAATCAGCTGATGTCAGTTGTGACAAAGAGCTTTGTTTATTTCTGAGGACACGGGCTTCGCTCAAATACATTTTGAAGTTTGATGTATAAATTGAAGCCTGGGCATGTGTCCTTGCCTCCATCAGGTATTTGTGTTGTTCCTCTTCTGTCTTTACCAAATCATTTTAATTCTCTATGCTTCTCTCTGTATCTGTTCCCCTTGGAGGCCCAAGGATTGACTCTACTGTCTAACAGTCCTTCAGTTGAAGTGCCCACCATAGTTAAACGAGAGTGAAAGGGAGGGTGTGTGTGCTCCGTCCCCTGTGGCTGTATAGTGTTTTAATTAGATTCTCTTTACAGGGTTGTATCCTTTGGCATCTTTGCTAACAAATGTACACATACGGAAACACACACTATCACATAAATATGGGCACAGCACCTTGTTACAGCTGTCAGTGTGAAGTGCTCCTCTGGGCATTTTTAGGAATGTTGAGGGTAGTTAGGCTTCACTGTTCAGTCCCCGGCCATAAACATCTGTGTGTGTTGGTTTTAGCTTAGTGTGTGTTTTCCACAATAAAAATTTCCCTTATAAAAATCGTTTTGCTGTGTAATGATACATTTGATTCAGCTGTTTACTGCTGGAGAAAAAGAGAATAAAAGCTATGAAAAGTCAAAACTGTCACAGGGAGGGGGCATAAAATTATAGCATGTAAGCCACCGTTCATGTTACAGCAGAGGTTCACTTAGAAATGTATAATGCATTTCTTTTTGAAATACGATTGGTCTCTCTGAGTTTCACATGCACACTAACATGAAAATAGTCTTCTACGGCAGGATGACTGAGAGCCTTCACCAGCATATTCTATGGCAGGTAAACACTTGGCTCAGAAAAACACCCACAGATCTACGTCACACTGGAAGTAGCCTTCATGGGTTCACTCATCTTGGCTTATGACCACAGAAGGCTGTGTTGATTGTAGCCACAGACATCATATACATAGACATGCCGTGGACTGGTGCTGCCTATTGGAGCCAGCATAGCAGCGGGCCACCATCTTGGGTCCCCATTTCCCTCCAGTACTGAGGAAGGTGTTAAGGTTTACCCAACTAAAAAAGATACATTTTATTACACTTTTTCACAAAGTCCAAAATATAGTATTAAACAAATTTCATTTAAATAAATTAAAATAGAAAATCCCAACAGGTAGGCTTGAAAAGTCAATAGTAATGACCAAGTGATCTGTTTTCAATAGTGCACCAGGCAAAGTTGATCACCCTGAGTTGATTCCAGATTGGTTTGGAGAGTGAGGGACTGATCCAATATGGCGGCAGTACTGTTACGCTCCTTAGCGCCCAATGGGGTGTCTGCACATTCATGCCTATGATTTTAGCAGCCAGGAGAGAGCAGATTGCATCTCGGCTATTAGAAGCTAACCATTAGCATTGGCATCTCCACAACGTGGCGGAGCATGTTTAGTCTTGTGTTATCTGTGAAGATGAAAGATCAACGTTGCATTGTTTTTTACCCAAATAAGAAGAGCGAACGGCAGCAGCAGAAGAGTTGCATTGCTTTTAGCCAGTCAGAAGCTAAATGTTCGCATATCATGCATATTAACCCATAAGACTTCACATGTTTTCTGTTTTGGATCTGGTCTCCTCCTGCTAAATTCTACTTCCTGAAACAGAAGTGCCACAGCTTTTTTCCACATAGAAAGACGTACAAGGCTTTCATTCATACTGGGGACCACAGCAGATTATAGAAATAACAATTGTATGCCCACTTTAAACTAAAATCAGCTTATGCTGAGAGAATAATGATGTTTTTGGTCAGATTTCAAAAGGGCACAGGCCTTTTGACTGCGAATGATAAGCCTTTTACATTCAGTTTGGCTTTAGAAAGCATTTTAAAGTGTGAATGCAACAGATTCTTCATAACCCAATGTTTTTAATATGTAATTCATTAGCAGTACAGAGTAAAGTTGGCAGATTAGTCGCAACAATAAGTAAATGTTTACTCACAGAAAGTGTATTAATGCTTCAATGGAATTAAATTAAAATCAAGAGCTCAATGGAACAGTCAACTCATAAATTAGGTCATTGTAATTTTTTTCATACTTTTCTACATTTCCGGTCTTATTTCCCCCTGCTGCTTTCATTTTTTTCCCTCCTTGTCTTCCATTAAGCTGCCTGCACAAGATCTGAAGACAGAAGTTCATAGCTGTCAATCAAATTTCTAAAAATGTCTTTTCATCATTTATCCTGAATAAATGAGCCACCTATTTTCTTTTCTCCTGGTCTTTTTTTGACTTAAATATTGCATTCAGCAGACAAGCGAGAACGAGGACTGATAGAGACAGATGGGATTAATGCCGTGAGTCACGAGTGCAGCCTGAGCATACGACCAACAAACTGTTTGTCCATAAAAGCTCTTTGTTTTTGCACCCAGACAGTCGCGGGCATTAGAAATTAAAACTCATCCATATTTTAACCATTCAGACATCACGTTCAAAATGCTCCTAAACTGACAGCCTCTTGTCTAATTAATAGGCCCTTAGAAGTAGAAAGAGGATGCAGCCCTATGATCAACCCACTCGACAGATTCATTATCTGCATGTTCCTGACCACCATCGTCTGAGTGCATCCTAATCTGCTAAAAATAAGAGGCACTGTCATCCGTGGTTGAGCTGGAACGGCCACAATTGATAGCAGCTCAACAGCTTGGTGAGAGGTCACACACTGTAATCACTGGAAGTACAGCCTGCCTCTAAAATAAACAGCTCCTCCCACGGGCGATATTCGGTGTTTCACATGGCGTTTTCAGTCAGAGAGAGACGGAGAGAAGGAAAAGAGATATTTCATTTGAAATAAAGCAACACATGCAGCCAGATGTGTGCAGCTCATCAACATAAATATAGGTACAGCTGCTAAAGGGTGTGAAGGTCGTATTCAATGTGTGGTTCTTATAGGGCAGAATTTGGGCTACTTCAGCAAAAATGTTGGATGTAAGGGGCTTGAATGTGTTTGGATTAGAGGCACTAAAGGCTTCGGGTTATGGTTTTGACAGACAAGGAGGATCCCTGATTAACTGAGCTCTGTGCGGACCTACAGTATCCTCTACTTCTCTTTTACACACATGCACACACACACACAAACGTGTGGACCTGTCAATTAGAACCGTCAGTCAGTCTCCCTGCAGCCCAGAAGAGGCTGTGTGCATATCTGTGGCTGTTCGTTTCACAGCAGTGGAGGTCTTTGTAGATTTGTAAATCAGACCATTAGAGCAGCATAATATCCCCAAAGAGAACTCTCACTGGGGGAGTGGACTCACACATTAAAGCACTCAGACAGACATACAAACATTCACATGCAGAACATACACACCCAGAAACAGTCAGCATTAGTGCAGCCGTGTCTATCGGTCAGTTAATAGAAGTGAAGAGGCAGGGCAAAATGGCCTAGACACTCTGAGATGGGGGGTGTAATCCCACATTGTATGGATTTTGTCTACAGCTTAAGGAGTTTGAAGTACAAAAGAATAAAACTAAGGACCCCCACTGAGAGTTAGAAAACAACAAATACATGCTGATGTAATCACGAGAGCAGTTAAAATGTTATATCAGCATGTGGCTCAGTAGATGATCAGCTTTCCTGTGTGCGTGGGTGTGTGCCGTTTTAAGACGATATGTCACAATTAACTGGTGAATTTAGAGCAGGGGTGTCAAACTCAAACTCACACGGGGCCGAAATGAAACTCTGGGACGGAGTCGGGGGCCAAAATTAATATTTTTGAAAAAGTGACGGCAAATTTGCACATTTTCTTTATCAACATATATGCAATTTTGAACCTTTAAATTTGGAAACAAATATATTTCTGCATTAACACTGAATGTGGAATAACCAAATTACACACGCGCAAGTCAGTTTTAAATAAAAGGCATCAGTGGTATTCATTACTTGTTGTATAATCAGCATTTTATAAATCTATTCAGGATTTATGTTTTCTTGTTTATTCATTTTTCTTATTTTTATCCTCCTTTTTTTTCTCCTGTAAAAACTGTCATCGCTGCT
The DNA here is from genome assembly GCF_043380555.1 of Nothobranchius furzeri. Taxonomy (NCBI): domain Eukaryota; kingdom Metazoa; phylum Chordata; class Actinopteri; order Cyprinodontiformes; family Nothobranchiidae; genus Nothobranchius; species Nothobranchius furzeri. The sequence continues at coordinate 15,672,421 of NC_091744.1, read as the reverse complement.
GTGACGTCTAGCCTTCCCCACTGAGGAACAATAAAGGGATTTTCTATTCTATTCATCTATCTGCAGCCTTTCCACTTCCTGTTTACTGTAGGTTAAATCTTTTCTCACGGGCCAACAACAAAATAAAAATATCATTTTATCTTAAATGAAAATGCAACATCTCACCTGTTAACTTTGATGTTTTGGAGCAGAAAACGAGCATAAAACCAACATATTTAAAGCTCAGTTTGCTCCACTGGTTTACTGTGATGCTCACCTGTTCCAGCCAGATACCTGCATCATGGGGTTGATCTGAGCTGAGGAGGAGACTCCTGTTGTTTTGTTCATCTTCATCATAATAATGACAACATTAGATGACAACAGGTGCTCACATAGGTTTGTGCTGATGAACATGTCTGAGCAGCTTGACCACGTTGTTGTGTGTCGGGGAGGAAACACGACAGCAGCCACAGAGCCGTGCTGGGTTGAGCGTGTCGCTGCTCGCTGGAGTTATATCAGCTCTGTCTGGACATTAGTTGGAAAACGTTCTCTTTCAGTCGTGAACACATTACTGAGCGGCTAGAATCTCCGTTTCTGGGCTTCAACGTCAGAAAACAGCTGAGTGAACTCGGCGCTGAGTGAGAGGAGTGTAGTTTGTCTGAGACAGCGGAGCTGCAGACACCGGCAGCAGACGCTGGAAAAAACACAAAGGAGGGGGCGTGTCGGCTCCGCGCTAACGCCGCGAAGCATCATGGGAGTTGAAGTCTTTGCGGTAAAATCAGCCAGCGGGCCAGTTTTAATATATTTTTGATATTTATCTCGCGGGCCACATAAAAATGCTCCGCCGGCCGCATCTGGCCCGCGGACCTTGTGTCTGACATATGTGATTTAAAGGTTTATAGCGCACACAGAAGAAGAGTCTCACTTATTAGACTACTCCAGTTATTCAGTGTTTCACTTGAGAAGATTTGGGAGAGATTTTTAGATGAAATAAAAAAAAACTCAATACATCAGAGATCAAGATGTCTCAGTTTTCATTTCCTAAAAGCAACTGATAGCATCTTACCATCAGATATCGATGGCCTCATAAAATGTCTTTTTAATCCTGAATCTACCATTACTAAAAAGTTATCTGCTCTGACTTTATCATGGTAATCCAGATAGTTGTACCAGGCATCAGGATTAGTCAAGACAACAAGTCAAATAAATATTCAATTCAGTTTATTTATATAGCGCCAGATCAGGACAGAGTAATCTCAAGGCACGTCACAAAGTTAAACATTCCAACTGAGTTCAGTTCATTATGCCAATCAGTTCAAAGTTTCCTATATAAGGAACCCTGCAGATTGAATCAAGTCACTGACTTGTTTTTATCAAAGACTTAACAGCATTTAATAAGCAAGCATGTAGTGACAGTGGAGAGGAAAACTCTTTAAACAGGAAGGAACCTCCAGCAGAACCTGAATCGTTATGAGCAGCCATCGGCCATGACACACTGGAGTTTGAGAAAACAGAGCACACACACACACACACACACACACACACACACACACCAAGCAGTGTTTCTAATGATTTCTTAACAGATATTCTATTTCGTAGCAGATACACTCAGATAAAGACAATAAAGTTTATCTATAATTAATTCAACAGATGAACTAGTAGTAGTACATTCTCTGTTAAAGAAAGTGAAACGTCTTCTTTGTAAGTAATTTATATAGTACTGATCACAGAATGAGAATCACAAAGGGCTTCACATAGATGTGAAACAAATTGTAATAACATGTCATAAAATCAGAATGATCTTAAAACAGAAACAAATAAAAATCAGAAAACTAAGTCGTGAAATTATAAAATGATCATAAATATCATAAAACAAATTCAACATTATTATAAATTTGAGTTAAAAATAAGAAAACAAACATTTAGGTAAACGCAGCTTGAAATAAAAAGGTCTTCGGTTGTTTTTTAAGATGTTCGGGCTGTCAGTACTACGTAAGGATAAAGGAAGTTCATTCCAAAGTGGAAAACCCAAGTTCCCTCCTTGTTTTTTACACAAAAAAGTACAAGTTCTGCTGATCAAACTCACTTAATTCACAACAGGGTGGAATGATGTTCTAATATGTAAAACCCTAAAAGTGACAAATGGTGGTGACACATAGACAGATTTAAATGACTCCAATACAAAATTTATGATGGATTAACAATTATGAAGAGAATTTTAGTGAAAGTAAATAAAACAAACAGCAAACTAAATTTATGAATGGAGGAAGCAGTGAAAAGGTGTAAATGAAAACCAGCTCAGTGGCCTAGTGGTAGAGTGTCCGCCCTGAGACTGGCAGATTAGGGTTCGATTCCTGGTCGGGTCATACCAAAGACTTTGAAAAAATGGGACCCAATGCCTCCCTGCTTGACACTCAGCATTAAGGGGGTTGGAATGGGGGGTTAAACCACCAAATGGTTCCCGAGCGCGGCTGTGTCTGCAGCTCACCGCTCCCCCAGGAAATGGGTCAAATGCGGAGAACAAATTTCGCAGTTGTCAGTGTGTGTGACAACTAATGAGACTTTAACTTTAACTTTATGACGATAAAGGTGAGAGACAACTTAATTATGGACATGTGATTGCTGAGCAAGGGCTAATGGGCTAGTTGTTACACACACGTAGCAACTGGCTTGTAACTGAATATTCTCTCCTGCCCTTTAAGGAAAAAAAAAACTTGGGTCCACACCACCTTGTTCTCAACAGAAACCAACATCCAGTGCATTGTGAAGCACATGTATAGGCATGCCATACCTGTAGATGGCTGTAGTTCCCCAATCATCTGTGTCTTTGCCAAAAAACATTTCTGTGGATGTTGAAGAATTAGGTGACGGGCAATAACCATAATTAACTTGTCCTTCGCATGTTCTGTGTTCTTCTACATAGCGTGACTGAGGTTGTTAAAACAAGCGAGTGTAAAAACAGGTTGCACATGTGATGTCAGAGACGTAGCACAACCTAAAACCCCGATTATTTAGGTCCACAAGCAAATGCTGACAAGAGAGAGTTTGGTCAAACAGCTTTTGAAAGATTCGCTTGTTTTCACGTTTGTGAAGCTGACAGGCCAGACCGTAGGAAAATATGTTTGTTTTGTTAAATACCCGGCTACGTGTGTACATGGCCTTAGGTGGGTAACAAGTACAGGGTTTCCCCAGCGCTTTATAAGCCTGGCGGCCCGCCAGGCTATGCTTGCCCATCCGCCAGCCTAAGCGTCATGACACACCCCCCGACCCGACCCGACCGTGTTGACACGAATGGTGCAGCGAAACTAGAGCCCTCCATTAGCTGATACTGGTGAGAAATAGCAGCGGAACGTGTGCACCCACCCCACCCCCGCTCTCACAGAGGAGTGCTGCGGGACGCAGCGCGCAACCCCCCCACCCCCCCACCCCCCACCCCAGACGGCCGAAGCCACCAGGCTTAACTAGTACATGCAACAATAAGGAGATCGATGGGACAAACGTGCAACAGTGAGATAGGAAATTACCAAACTAGAAGCAAATAAACCCAAAACTCAACTGGTCAGAAACCAGCAAACGAGAGACTAGCATAACTAAGAAAGCTCACGTAAACAGGAATAACATAAAACCCCAAGCATTGAAATAAATGTACATAATAACTGAATACAGTGAAATGTCAAAATAAAAGGCCTAAAACTGTGACATTCATGTTCACAGTGTCTGATCATTTGATGCAGGTGACATATCTGTCTGAATCTTTCTCAAATGCTTCTCCAAAAACACACAGATGCGTTCAGCCTACCAGTAAAGTCATCTTTTTCATCCTCTTCATATTTCTGTGCCTGCTGGTCAGGCTCAACATGGTGGAAACTCCGGACAACGCTTTCCTGGAACAGGATTGCTTGAATGCTGTATATTTACAAGAAGATACTTAAAACCTTTTCCAGTTAGTCTGAGATGCTTTTCTATTTCTGCACAGTAATAATTTTCTTTGTAAAACTGATTCACCCAAATAACTGAGTGGGACACAAACACAGAGGAGCAATCAGAAAGAGAGTGGACAAGATGAGACCTTGATGAAAGAGCAACAGAGCGGAGCTGAAGCAGGGATTGGCTCCCAAGTGCATAAATACATAGTGAATTAACCTTACACTCCTTTATAACCTTAATCAATCACCCATGTGTGTATTGGAAAGGGTGTGGGAGTCTGAGCTTGATTACCTCTGCCTGATGATTGGAAGAATGTCTGTCTGAGTTTGATTACGTCTCCTGTTGGCATCTCCTCATGTGTCTGCCTTTTTACTTCACTCCATCTTTTGAGTTTATCTGCATTTCTCATTCCTCCATCAGCCAGCCTTTGTCACCTTGTGACCCTGAGAAGTCAGAGTGGCGTTTGTTAGCAGCTGAGTAACTCGTTCTGTTCTCGCTGGCGGACTCCGACACACAAATACAAACTAGCACGTGTCATTTGGCGAAGCAGATGCAGATGTAAATGAACGACATGCAAGAGCTACTGGAAACGTTTCAAATAGCATGGTGACACATGACTGACCAGTTACATTTCCTAAAAAAGCTCTTAAGAAATCAGGGTTTGGCATACTTCCTGAAAACTGTGATATGTTCATGTGCCATTATTTCTGCTTTGAGTCATTTGTTTCTCTCCCCGCTGGTGTCCCCTCCCTTCCAGATGTTTCTTTTCCACATCACTGGCTCTTAAACGAGAGTCTGCTCTGGTTGTGCAAGTGTAGAGCTCTGTGTGTGTGTGTGTGTGTGTGTGTGTGTGTGTGTGTGTGTGTGTGTGTGTGTGTGTGTGTGTGTGTGTGTGTGTGTGTGTGTCTTTGCTTCTAGTCCCATCCCAGTTGCTCTGTGACGCATCTAATTGGAAGTATTTTAGTTTCTCTAGAGACAAAAAGATTGTGTGTGTGTCTGTTGCAGCTCTGAGTGTGCGTGGGATACGTTTTTCGGTGTGTCAGTGTCGCAGACCCCGATACCTGCCAGCCCACAGTTAAAAGCTTAAAAGCAGGATCAGAGAATCACCTGTACCTCGGTGTGCGGTTAGGTCGTTTCCCGTGCCGCAGCTCTCATTATGCGCTCGGAGTGTTTTGCATTTTGCTGCATCATGGCTTAGTAAGCTTCAAGAAATGCCACAAAAACCGCTGTGGCCAACATGGCAGCGTAATGATCCATGCCACAACCAATCTGCCTCTGCGTGCTATCAGTGAGTACACAGTCTGCAGCTCCTTGTGTTGGACGGGGAATTTGTCCCAAGACATTTTTGTAAAACCTCAGAAGAATCCAGACCAACAAGCAGAATAGTCACTCTCTGACTTTTCAGCCGGTGACACCGAGACAAAAGCTGGATGTAAACGCCCACCACACTGTGATACGAGCGCAGGTGTATGCACTGAACAGTGACACAAAATTCCTCCTCTCATATGACTGCTCCTAATTAATTGCTGGAAGAAAATATGGCAATATCTCCAAGCAGCTGCTTGTATTCTTTATTTAACGTCAAGATAAAAATGGCTCATTGATTTCACAGATTTTCTCAGATTTTGTCTGTTACACTTGCCTTCTGTTTGCTAACAGGAGCTTTCCTGTATGGAGAAGGTCTGCTGTGTTTGTTCAACTATAACGTAACAGAAGCAATCGCCAAAAGGCACTGTAATAAAGTCAAAGCCCCATTAGTCATCATCACACACTGGTGAAGTTACATTTCCACATTTGACCCATCCCCGTAGGGAGCAGTGAGCTGCAGCAGTGGCTGCGCTCAGGAGCTATTTGGTGGTTTAACCCCCCCAATCCAACCCCTTAATGCAGAGCGTCAAGCAGGAAGGCATTGGGGCCCAACCGTGGATTTGAACCTACAATCGCCCAGTAACAGGGCGGACATTCTACCACTAGGTGAATGAGAAATCGAGTTTTGTATCACTGATGTCACAGTTGATGTTGCTCCTCTCCACTGCCAGGATTAAAGCTGTGAAAAACACACCGTTCTACTTCTCAAAAGATGCTGGAAGTAAATAAGCCATTAGGTTACATGTATTGATGTAATCAGCATAGATACAAAATCATCGCAGCAATAGTCTTTTATTTTGAAAATTACAGGAGGTTTAACACTGGAACTGTGTGTGATTTCCTGTCTAGTTAACTGCGAAAAATTACGTGTCTCAGAAGCGGCTTGCTGCAAAAATAGAACCTAGTTCTATTGTTTAGCAGCTCAGCGAGAAGCTTCTGAAAAGCGCCTGCAAATCTCCACGCGACGGGAGTTTGAATCACCCCCACAGACTATGATGGATCCTATTTGAAGAAGTGACGTTCCGCTGTCGTTCCGCGCCGGTGATGCTTCCATTGTGAGGTCGCGGTTATACTTCCTGAACCCGGAACTCAAGAGCTTTTTCTCCCTCACGGAGATCAACTGAAAATGCATTGATTTACACTAGAGACCACTGCAGATGTCCTCAAATGAACATTTGAACTTGGTCTTTAAAACATAAATTCAACTAGAGCAAAAGTACTAAAACTTCTGCTTGTTTTTCTATCTATAGCTGTTCCTAAAATGTAGATATTTGGTTATTTTGTATGTGGAGAAACATAAACATCATACCATGTTTGTGATTTTGGAGCATGACAGAACTTATTAGAGTTTTTTTTTAGATTTCTGTAGACTTCTAATAAAGTTTTTTATTTTTATTTTAACAAGAGACAAGTCATTTAAAGTGAATTATTAGAAATGAAAACCAATGCTTGTCAGGATTGGTTTGAACAGTATCTAAACTCTGCGGGTACCTCGCCTCCAGTCATGTTTCACACAAGAGTTTGGTTGGAAACAACAAGCAGCTTTCAGGTTATTTTGGTCCATTTTATTTGAGCATTCTTCTGGTTTAGGGCGGACAGATGAAGCACCTGGTGCTGAAAGCAGATTTAAATGGGCTCTTTTGAAAATAGCGTTGAGACAAAGGAAAACACCACATGGGCTTTGGGCACTGTGGTTTGTTCATGCCTGTTTGCCAAATAGCTCACCATTTTTGCACAGCAGCCCTCATTTTTTGACATCTGCAATTGTGTTGAAATATCATATAGAAACTCTGAGTTTTTGCTCCAGTGGAGGTTTCTTTTTGCTCTTCTTATACATAATACATGAAATAAATCAATCTCTCAAAGTGTAACTTTTAAATAACATCACACAAGCCACTTTTGACTGTACGGGCTACAAGGTCTAAAGACAACAATGTAATTATGCTTTAAAACACCGGGTTGCAGATTGGTGCAAAAAGTCTTTTTTTCTTTGTTTTTCTGCTAAATTTTATATATCATGATCCAAAAAAGACATTACATTATTAC